>NC_052326.1:12499510-12799510 GCF_016432855.1 Salvelinus namaycush | reverse complement strand
TATCAATATAATTAATTACAAAACCTATAGAAACACACTGCCGTTTATTTTTGTGTACTTTGAACTTTGCAACAGAAAATAGATAGCCTACCACAGTTGAGTTGAGGGGCATAGGTAAATGAACTAAATTACAAAATAAGAGGTAAAGACACTAGTCTTTCTAATAATTCACAGAAGCGATCACAGTGGCTAGACCAACTAAATGTGTAACTGTAGGATGATTATTCATTTGAAAGGAGCATAGTGCCCGAATCAGACTCTTTCAGGGTCTTGGCCTAAAATAATTCAGGTTCATAATACAACACTACCACCGTTGCACAAGCGTTTGACAAAGCACGAGGTAGGGGACTGACGTTCTCCCTAATAGGTCAACTAACAGATAATCAGTTCTCTTCAATGGAACGAGGGTAGGAGGGGGAAAATACTGTAAAAAAAAAAAAAAAAAAAAGCAACATCTGTTTCACAATGCTGTGTGATGATAGGTTTATCTGCTGCGGAAAACATGTACTGTAAACGGCTGATGATGAAAGCAACCATGTGTGGCGTGAGAGGCACGGAGGAGAGGCCTAGGAACCGAGAGCAGAGCAGGACTGGGAGAAAGCGCTAGTGTTGTAAGCACCTTTCAACACCCCCTGATTCAGTGCACATTTAGAGGGCCCGCTACACAGGTACTGTCCTGTGAGCAGCAGGAGACTGGCCAAGGGCACAGCCATTATTCTATCATCACAGGTTTAGAACGGGGAGCTGTTTACCAGCTGTTACTGTACTGTAGAAAACGCTTCGTCAAGATCTACCCTCCCGGGTTTGACCTCCCAAACTTTCTAACACACCAGACACTAAACATGGATTCCACTCAACACCAATGGCTGTAAGTGCTTCTCAGGCAATGAGAAAAGGATGTGTATGGATCCAAAGACCACAGATACACTACATGCAACTTTGTGCAACAGTTTGGGGAAGGCCCTTTCCTGTTACAGAAATGATTTGTCGAGATCTGCGTGTAAGAACTTGACTGACCTGCACAGAGCCCTAACCTCAACCCCATTGAACACCTTTGGGATGGATTGGAACGCCGACTGCGAGCCAGGCCTGATTGCCCAACATCAGGGCCCAACCTCATTAATGCTAGTGGCTGAATGGAAGCAAGTCCCCGCAGCAATGTTCCAACATCTAGTGGAAAGCCTTCCCAGAAGAGTGGAGGCTGTTAAAGCAGAAAAGGGGGGACCAAATCTTAAATATTAATGCCTATGATTTTGGAATATTCAATGAGCAGGTGTCCACATACTTTTGGCCATGTAGTGTCTCTAAAACAAAGAGCATGAGTGGAGAGAGAGAGAGAGAGAATAACAGGCTGTATAACATTCTTTCGACATTGCCCTCCGTGCCCTCTTATCCTCTCCCAAAGTGCAGATGTTTCTACCCAGAAACCTGGCAGCTGGACAAAACCAGGAAACACCAGATACTACAGAGAAGGATCTGCCTCTGGGCCTGCCAGAACATGGGGTGGAGGATGAGTCTCTCTCCCCCTCTGTGTCTACCTGCTGCTGCCCCAGGGGCCGAGAGGGGGCTGACATAAACCTCCTGTGGTGGGAGATGACAGTATATTAGGAGGAGTCAAGTCAGGTTAACCAGAGGCCTGAACCTCAAGACGATTTAGATGCTGCTGGGATATTGAGTCTTCTGTCTTCGTGGACGCATGCGGCTTTATCTTCCAGGGTAGATCCTACATCTGACACATTGAACAGGCCTGGTAATGACCACAGATTGATATTGAATCCATCTCTTTTAATCTTCCACAGATTCTTTGACAAACACATAATTTCATCAGGTAATTTAGGAAAATGTTTTGGTATTTCTATAAAATGTCCATCACAGCATAATGCCAAAATATAAGTATAACACCCAATAAATTAAGAGCTAGGAATGCAAGGCATGTTTAGGATCAACTAGTTTCAACGGGAGTTGGGCACCACCTTACAGACTGGGGATGGATGGAGAGCTCACGGTAGGAGTTGGGTATTTCCTGATCTAATGGGGGAGTCTGTGCATTGTGCTCAATAACGGCATACGCTCACAAAGAATTACAAAACACTCGTGAAATTTGCCCATACGGTGAGAAAAGTGTGCAACAAAATCAGAGAAAAGGTGAGAGAAATTAGGGCTGTGGGATGATAAATGATAAGTGCACTATTTTTCAAAATAAATAAAGTGGAAGAATGGGAGGGAGGAAGACTGACAGATATACAAATAAGGACAAACTGGGACAGATAGAATAAGAGAGAGGTGAAAGTGGTCAGGTAGCCTAGCGGTTAAGCACGTTGGGCCAGTAACAGAAAGGTCGCTGGTTTGAATCCCTGAGCCGACGAGGTAAAAAAAATCTGTTGATGTGCCCTTAAGCAAGGCACTTAATCCTAACTGCTCTGGATTACAGGTCAAGTTTTCATAACAATCGGAAATCGGTATTTTTGGACACCGATTTGGCCTATTTTTTTTTTTTTACACCTTTATTTAACTAGGCAAGTCAGTTAAAAACACATTCTTATTTTCAATGACGGCCTAGAAACGGTGGGTTAACTGCCTTGTTCAGGGGCAGAAAGACAGATTTTTACCTTGTCAGCTCGGGGATTCAATCTTGCAACCTTACAGTTAACTAGTCCAACCCTCTAACCACCTGCTTTACATTGCACTCCACAAGGAGCCTGCCTGTTACGCGAATACAGTAAGAAGCCAAGGTAAGTTGCTAGCTAGCATTAAACGTATATTATAAAAAACAATCAATCAATCATAATCACTAGTTAACTACACATGGTTGATGGTATTACTAGTTTATCTAGCATGTCCTGCGTTGCATACAATCGATGCGGTGCGCATTCGCGAAAAAGGACAGTCGTTGCTCCAACGTGTACCTAACCATAAACATCAATGCCTTTCTTAAAATCAATACACAAGTATATATTTTTAAACCTGCATATTTAGTTAATATTGCCTGCTAACATGAATTTCTTTTAACTAGGGAAATGGTGTCACTTCTCTTGCAACAGAGTCAGGGTATATGCAGCAGTTTGAGCCGCCTGACTCGTTGCGAACTGTGAAAACTATTTCTTCCTAACAAAGACAGCCAACTTCGCCAAACGGGGGATGATTTAACAAAAGCGCATTTGCGAAAAAAGCACAATCGTTGCACGACTGTACCTAACCATTAACATCAATGCCTTAAAATCAATGCACAGAAGTATATATTTTTAAACCTGCATATTTAGCTAAAAGAAATCCAGGTTAGCAGGCAATATTAACCAGGTGAAATTGTGTCACTTCTCTTGCGTTCATTGCACGCAGAGTCAGGGTATATGCAACAGTTTGGGCAGCCTGGCTCGTTGAGAACTAATTTGCCAGAATTTTACGTAATTATGACATAACATTGAAGGTTGTGCAATGTAACAGGAATATTTAGACTTATGGATGCCACTCGTTAGATAAAATACGGAACAGTTCCGTATTTCACTGAAAGAATAAACGTTTTGTTTTCGAGAAGGTAGTTTCCGGATTCAACCATATTAATGACCTAAGGCTCGTATTTCTGTGTGTTATTATGTTATAATTAAGTCTATGATTTGATAGAGCAGTCTGACTGAGTGATGGTAGGCGTTTTGTCATGCGTTTTGCCAGCAGCTCTTCGCTGTGCTTCAAGCACAGCGCTGTTTAAGACTTCAAGCCTATCAACTCCCGAGATTAGGCTGGTGTAACCGATGTGAAATGGCTAGCTAGTTTGCGGGGTGCGCGCTAATAGCGTTTCAAACGGCACTCGCTCGGAGACTTGGAGTAGTTGTTCCCCTTGCTCTGCATGGGTAACACTGCTTCGAGGGTGTCTGTTGTCGATGTGTTCCTGGTTCGAGCCCAGGTAGGGGCGAGGAGAGGGACGGAAGCTATACTGTTACACTGGCAATACTAAAGTGCCTATAAGAACATCCAGTAGTCAAAGGTATATGAAATACAAATCGTAGAGAGAGAAATAGTCCTATAATAACTACAACCTAAAACTTCTTACCTGGAAATATTGAAGACTCATGTTAAAAGGAACCACCAGCTTTCATATGTTCTCATGTTCTGAGCAAGGAACTTAAACGTTAGCTTTCTTACATGGCACATATTGCACTTTTACTTTCTTCTCCAACACTTTGTTTTTGCATTATTTAAACCAAATTGAACATGTTTCATTATTTATTTGAGGCTAAATTGATTTTATTGATGTATTATATTAAGTTAAAATAAGTGTTCATTCAGTATTGTTGTAATTGCCATTATTACAAATAAATAAATAAATACAAATATGCCGATTAAATCGGTATCGGCTTTTTTTGGTCCTCCAATAAATCGGCATTGAAAAATCATAATCGGTCGACCTCTACTCTGGATAAGAGTGTCTGCTAAATGATTAAAATGTCAGGCCAGGCAGGTCTTTGACTGTTTACACGCCATGACTGCGGTGGAATCTATTAAAACACATGACCTAGTCATATCTCAGTATCAGTCGAGAGAGAGTGGAAAATGAAACATAACTGAGTAATTATCTTATTACCTCAAGCTAACAGGTACGCTAACGCAACATAGAAACGCCCTGTCACACACGCACACAACAACCCGGTTGCATTCATCCCATCAAACCATAATTGCTGTGGTCTCTCTTCACAGTTGCCATAGAGGCACTTTGTTATTGTCATGCTTCTCCCTCCCTTGATGGAGGGGAGCTGGTAAATAACACCATGTGATAAGTAGTGGCTGTACAGTAGCCTAGCCTGGGTAGTCTAAACGCAGTAGCTATCCTATAGTTCCTGGCCTTTGTGAAACCTGCTCTCAGCTCCTGCAGTGGAAGCATGGCTAATATGTAATTGTTTGGAAGATAGTGATTTATGGAGAATTAAAAAAACGTTCAGTTTCATGACAGCTGACATTAATTTTATCAATGACAAAAATATAAACTTGCTGGCGACTGGATGCAGTATATGATAGGATCTGTAATGAAGCATAGGTTCAAGTGACGCTTCGTAAATCACTGATATGTAGCTTGAGGAGCTGTTTTGTACAGTATGTTTAGAGAGGCGTTGTGAAATGAGTGATGAGTGTGAACGAGGTCAGTGAACTGTCACTCTTAACCTCCTCCCAGTGTCAGACACACACCGCTGTGACGCTAAGAAAACACAGCCAGAAGAGGACAAGGCCAACACTTCACAGAACCACACTTCACCTCTCCTTGTTCTACAACCTCAACGTAGAGAACGGTGGTGGCTTGACAGCAAAGTTATGATCTGAGCTGCTTGCTTCAAAATAACTGTTAGAGAAGTTAAATCTCTCCATTTCTTTCTTGAAAGTTCTCTCTTCGTCAACTATTTGAGTGTGCGCTGGAGAGCTCCATCAGCAACGGAAATGGTTCCAACCTCCTGTTTTCCGTATTTGTTCAAGGCTGTCACTCCTGTCTTTTCTCATGTCTGAGCTGAGGCGAAGACCAATGACATCACCATCTCCAAGCGTTCCCATCATTTATAATGTTCTCAGTGACAGTCCAGACAACGGAACCAGTCCTGTTATACCAGCCACTGGCACTGTCTCCGGAATCAAAGCTGCCCTTTGAAGCCCGGTCCCTTTCTGAACACCAGGACATTTTTAAGAGGACGTCATGTGGATAAGATCAATGGTAGACTCAATTTTTGTTTTTACTTACACTTGAAAGGAAAAACACCAGGGAGATTATGTAGAGACAAGCATGGTCAGGCTTTTCTCTTTGTCCGGTTGCTAGACATTCAGCACTCTGTTTGCACGGACAGATGACAAAAAAAAACACATGCTACTATTTAAGGGGAATCGTTTACATGAGGCGTACATGTTACCATCTGTCATAAAACAAAATAGACGGACATTTGTGGTTTCGTTACATACTTGAATTTCAGAAGTAAATCCAGCATGTCATCCGGAATACTGTATAAATTGATTTTCGCTTGCATCAATTTTACAGTGAGGAAATCTGAAACTCTGAAAGTGGACATTAAAAGTAGAATTTATCCTAGGCTGTTTGAGGCAAACTAATCTATACACTAATATTCCAACAATGATTTGGGAGTACTGAAGTGACTAGCAGAAAATGGCTAAATGAAGACCACATTTACAGTGACTTTAGGCCTACTAAAAAAAACAGTCATTACACCCAGCACTATCCACAAGGAGTCACCGTTTGTCACATGAATAAAAACATGGAATGCTCACATCATTTATGCTTTTCATGGACATTTTAATTTGTTTTGCACATAATGTGGTGCATGGTTACCTATCTGGAAGTGCTGCCATTTCAAAACCTGTATTCATGGTGATCAAAAGAGCCTCTTCCCGCCTCTCTCTGCTGTGCAGACTGACAGAAAATCTAAATATCGGAGGGTCCTGCTCCCTCTCCGCCCATCAGCTGTCCGACTGGGATAATTGGGCCCCCTGAGCTACATCCCTGCCACCCCGGGTGCCTGAAAGCTCCCGCAGCACGCGGATGGATTACAAAATGGTGACTCGCCACCCTTGGACACCACCACCTATGTTTGGTCCCTCATCAAGTAATTTCATATTCAAATCGACTGCGACACGCCGGCCGTCGGTCAGTAATGATGACATCTGTCACACCGGGGGCTTGTGACAGAGGGGAGATAAAGAGGACTGGAAATCAGACCATGAAACACAAAGGAAACCATATGATACCCCTTTTCAAAGATGCCAGATAGTAAATTAATAGATTCTGACTGGGTTTAATTGAGATATCTGCATAACACAAATCCCTTAGACAAACAGGTCGTTAAAAAGAAAAATCTATGTCATGTCAAATTGCAAAAAATGATGACCCGTCATTGCAAGCCACAGCTCCAGATAACTATTTCCTTGGTATTATACTTTTTCAATCTGTAAATGAAATAAGAGCTCATACACTAAGGGGTCACAATCTAATGCCCCCCTAGGAGTCATACATAATATGCTATAATTTAATTGTCAGCGTAAGATATCGGTGCCGTTTAAGATTATTCTTTCTTTTTTATGAGCATGGCCTGATTTCTATTACAGCATATTGGATGACTGTCATTCATATCCCATTCACCCAGCTCAATGTAACTGAGATAGCCTAAACCTATTACATGACTCAAATTTTCCCTGTACCCATCATGAGTTTTCTACAACCTAGCCTATGAATGAAAGTTTACAATGTAGGTGTAGAGGTCGAGAGAATTGAGTAATCAAGGTGACAGAGGGACACATTCAAAACTGCCTTGCACACTCTTGCCTGCATCTAGCTGATCTAGGGTGTAATCATTAGTCCAAAAGTAGCAAATTAGAGTTTCTATTGGACAAATTCAGGTATGTTTATCCCCTTTCCGTTTCATTTGCTTCTGTTTAAGATTGCGAGTGATCAGGGGTGTATTCATTCCTCTGATTCTGTTGGGGGAAACAAACAGTTAACTTTCATAGCAGCCACATAAAAATAGCATGATCACTTTGCTCATTGTATATATATCATTCCTTCCCACAGCTATGCGCTCTTCTCCTCTCACCTTTCCCTTCACTTGTGGACTTCAGCGCACAACACATCAGCTGTCTGTGACCTTCATATCATCAACGCTCTACACAGCCTACATCGTTGTCAAGTCATAGTCAACATAGCTACTAGAACTAACGCGTTAGTAAACCCGCTACAATCAAGCAGTACAGTGTAGTCAGAAAGCAGTTTATCAGTTACACCAGTGGGCCCCAGTGGCAATAAATGAACAAAACCAAAAGCTTACCTTGACTTAGCCATAGCCAGCTAGCTAACAAACACCCGGCTCAAACGGAGGGATGCTGAGTAGGCGAAACTAGCTAGCTGCATATGCTAACTAAGTGAAAGCTTTTTTTTAATACAACAAAATATAGCTCTCTCACTTCTCCTTAAATTTTGGAAGAAATTTATTTGTTCAACTATTGTCTTTGAGTCAACTACTCACATTTTATGCACTGCAGTGCTAGCAAGCTTTAGCTTATGCATTCAGTACTACATTAATTCTCTGATCCTTTGATTGGGTGGACATCCTGTCCAGTTCATGCTGCAAGAGCTCTGATAGGTTGGAAGACATCCTCCAGAAGTTGTCATAATTACTGTGTAAGTCTATAGAAGTTGGTGAGAACCATGAGCCTCCTAGGTTTTGTATAGAAGTCAATGTTCCCAGAGCAGGACAGACGCTAGCTGTTCTCCCACTACACCTTGGTGCAACGCTACTGTAGACCTTCTTTGCAAAACAATGTTTTATTCTAAGGATAACTTTAAATGGTTTCACCATTTTTATGAAATTCACTGCGGATGTTACACCCCTTCCTCCTCTGAGGAGCTTCCACTGCCCAATATGCATATTCAACAGCAATGTAGTTTTAAAAGAGTCTATTAGTATGAGCACCTTGTCGTCTTATAGCACTAACCAATGTTAATGTTATGCTATAGCTTACAGCGTGGAAGCTTGCTGTATTGCATTGTCTATCTATAACACCATTCAGATCTTCCAGACAATTACACTTTTGTTCTAGACATCTCTTTGAGCCTTCAGTTCAGAGTCCAAGTCATACAGCATACCCTATTCAAGGAAATGATCAACTCTCAATCTATATGCAAATAGATATTTAAAAAAATACAAGTGTGGCATTGACAATATTCATTTGATCAGTGCCACTGGCTCCATAAATTACTCAATGGAAATATGCCTGTGCAGCTTGTTGTTTCATGGGGGAATCTACAGGGATGAACAACCTGGGTGAATCAAAGAACCTGCCCTGGAGAAGATCAAACCTCTGAAATAGAAAAATAACATCAGGACACCTCATTATAATCCTTTCAATGTCCATCTGGAAACAAAGTTCGTATTATAAGGAGGATGGGATCCACCCAATTTATTTGGGTTCCTTTTGGGCTTGTGCAGCTGGGCTTGTGCAGCATTAGGTTTGTGTTGACAATTTTATTTGTATATATTTTACTTAACCTTTACTTAACTAGGCAAGTTAGTGTCGAGGTAATTATGTACATAGCCATTTGATTAGCTGTTCAGCCTCTTGGACCTAGACTCGGCGCTCCGGTACCGCGCGATAGCTGAAGGAACAGTCATTGACTATGGAGGCCTTCCTCTGACACCGCCTGGTATAGAGGTCCTGGATGGCAGGAAGCTTGGCCCCAGTGATGTACTGGGCCGTACGCACTACCCTCTGTAGTGCCTTGCGTTCGGAGGCCGAGCAGTTGCCATACCACAGTGATGGAACACGTCAGGAGGCTCTCGATGGTGCAGATGTAAAACTTTGAGGATCTGAGGACCCATGCCAAATCTTTTCAGTCTCCCGAGGGGGAATAGGTTTTGTGGTACCCTCTTCACGACTGTCTTGGTGTGCTTGGACCATGTTAGTTTGTTGGTGATGTGGACGCCAAGGAACTTGAAGCTCTCAACCTGCTCCACTACAGCCCCGTTGATGAGAAAGGGGCCGTGCTCGGTCCTCCTTTTCTTGTAGTCCACAATCTCCTTTGTCTTCATCTCTTTGAGGGAGAGGTTGTTGTCCTTGCACCACATATCCAAGTATATCTGACCAAATTTGGAAAGTCAGGCATTGTAATTTTGAATTCCGTAAAGCGAGTGTGGACGAGGTGAAAACAAGTATTGTTGCCTATCAACAATGACAAGCCACCGGGGTCTGTCAACTTGGATGGCAAATTACTGAGGATAATAGCAGACAATATTGCCACTGCTATTGGCCATATATTAAATTTAAGCCTACTAAGTGTGCCCTTAGGCTTGGAGGGAAGCAAAAGTTATTCCGCTACCTACTGGCTCAAATAGCCAACCAATCAGCCTGTTACCAACCCTTAGTAAACTTTTAGGAAAAAAATGTGTTAGACTAGATACAATGCTATTTTACAGTAAACAAATAGACATTACTTTCAGCACGCTTATAGGGAAGGACATTCTACAAGCACAGGACTTACACAAATGACTGGTTGGCTGAGAGAAATTGTTGATAAAAATAGTGGGGGCTGTTTTGTTAGACTTCAGTGTGGCTTTAGACATTATCAATCATAGAATGCTACTGGAAAAACTTGTGTTATGGCTTTACACCCCCTGCTATATTGTGGATAAAGCACAGAGGGTGTTCTTTAATGGAAGCTTCTCGAACATAATCCAGGTTGAATCAGGAATTCCCCAGGGCAGATGTCTAGGCCCCGTTCTTGTTTCAATCTTTACTAACGACATGCCACTGGCTTCTATGTATGCGAATGACAACACTATATTGAGGTGACTAAACTGCTTGGAGTAACCTTGTATTGTAAACTGTCATGGTCAAAACATATTGATGCAGTAGTAGCTAAGAAAATAAAGCGCTGCTCTACCTTAACAGCACTATCAACAAGGCAAGTCCTACAGGCCCTAGTTTCGTTGCACCTGGACTACTGTTCATGCTGAATGCACCGAGCTGTCTGTTTGAACTACTGGCACACAGCTCGGAAACCCATGCATACCCCACAAGACATGCCACCAGAGGTCTCTTCACAGTCCCCAAGTCGAGAACAGACTATGGGAGGCACACAGTACAACATAGAGCCATGACTACATGGAACTCTATTCCACATCAAGTAAATCATGCAAGCAGTAAAAATAGATTAAAAAATATATATAAAAACACACCTTAGGGAACAGCAGGGACTGTGAAGCAACACAAACATAAGCACACAATAACATACGCGCACATATGGATTTTGTGTTGTAGATATGTGGTAGTAGAGTAGGGGCCTGAGTGCACACAGGTAATGTGTTGTGAAATCTGTTATGAATGTATTGTAATGTTTTTAAATACAAAATGTGTTGAGTCAGTGGAGCTTTCGTGAGAGGATAAGCAGGAACATTAGTTAATTTACACTAAGGATACAGCTAGACACATGCTACATAGTGGTGTGCATGCATACTTCGATGAAGGGGTACACTAATAAATTGACTTAAAATAAATTGTGATTTGATGTACTGTATAACTTACACCCCAAGGACTGAAAAATCACAACATAGCTTTATAGATTTCACACTGACTTAAAAGCGTAGTGTAATTTTTCGATATCAGAAGGGAAACGGAAATGTTTGATGTGTTTCCCTCTGTACTGCTGCAAAAAGCTATACTTGACATAGCACAAATCTCGCTATTAGAACCACAGATATCGCAACATAGCGACATCGTAAGAGTAGGGGTGTTAACCCCGGTGTCCTAGCTAAAATCCCGATCTGGCCCTCAAACCATCACGGTCACCTAATAATCCACAGTTTCCGATTGGCTCATTCATCCCCCTCTCCCCTATAACTATTCCCCAGGTCGTTGCTGTAAATGAGAATGTGTTCAGTCAACTTACCTGGTAAAATAACAGATAAAAAAAAAAAAAAATACACCACAGACGAGTGTCTCAGCAGTTTTTCTTTGAGTTTTTCCACAGCTCTTTAAGAGTCAGGAACCAAATAGTCAGCTCCAAAAAAATAGGACTTGATATTTATAGACTAGTTTGTTATGTAAGAAAAGTTGACTGGTTTGATTCCACAGTGTGAATGGTGAACAGCACTTGGTGTTCAGTCTTTCAGAAAAAGTCAGACATTTGGCCCAGACGGACACTCAAGCATGAGCCTTTTCACAAAGCAGAACATGATGGACAGGGTGGTTCTCTTGTCCACAGTGAGAGGAGAGCGCCATGGCAAGCCAGAGGACAGTGATTTATGACCAGCCTATGGTGGGGCAACTCCAGGATCACTCTGCAGCTGTCAGCCTCCTGACCATGGTGGGTTACCCATGATGGAGTGTCTGTTGATCCAGCATGGCATAACCAATCATACCTTACCACCCCTACTTCTATCCGACCACACAGGAGCGATGAGGATGCTGCTCTGCCATCAGCTCTGACAATCAAACACTTGGCTACGTCACCATGAACAAAATAATACAGGGATGGGATAAGAGTTGCAATTTAAAGTATGTAAATTACTCAACCATAGCACTTTCCAAATACAAATGTCGGACAGCAAGTCGAGTGATTTCAAGTCCAATGGCCTTTTTACTTTATATTATTGGTGGGGTTGTTTTGTTGTGTTTGTGACTATGCACTCACCCTTGCTTCCCTGCCAAGCCACAGAGCAGGGTTTAGGGAGTTGTGCTGCCTCCCTGCATGTCTGTCTCCAGACTTACAGGCTCCTCACTGTCAATGCCTCTGGTTAGAAACTGCATTAACCACTCCTTGTTGGAGCAACTTAAGAGAAAAGGAGCAGGTTGGATGGCAGACAGTAAAGTTGAGTCCAAAGTAATTTGCTGATGGGAACTGAAATCACAAAACAATGGGTTTTCCCCTGAGTGGGGAGTCATTTACTGTATCCGAGTCTGTACATTACAATGGGGTTTGCACCATATGAATCACAAACTACCTGGAAAATGTCATCTCTAGTCACAAATTTGATCATACTGAGGAAAAATAATGATGCAGCAATATTGTTTCCGATTTTGTTTATTCCACTGGACAGTGTCATTTTTTGCCATTCTCTGTGCTCATGATTAAATTTCTGTTTAAAAAGGAAAAACCAAAAACCTGAAGACACTCGGCCCTCCGTGCAATAACCTTGATATCGCTGAGAGGGAAAAAAATCCAATGGCAAAAAACTACGAAGTCAGAGCACCATCAGTGGGATTAAGCAGCCCCTACATTCAGTTGTGTTCCTGCTATTCTGCTCTGCATTGACAGCATGTGGCCCCTGGGGCTCCACCTTGGTCTGGTTCCTGTTGTGATCAGAGGAACTCGGAGAACACTAAACCCAGGTAATCCTCCAATTACGTAGCTAAACCCACGTGGGAGTAGAGCCCATATTCTGACACCTGCAGAGCAGGAATGGGACTTATATGAAATGTTAGAAAACACAAACATTAGGTAAGTCACCTGATTCCAAATTGACCCTCTGGACTCAAAACAGGATGGTTTAGTAATCCTAACCTAGACAAAACAGAAGCAAATTAGTCAGGGAGGCTAAGAGAGTTTGTTCCTTCCCTGTGTCACCAGTGCTATGGGTAATACCGATGTTTAACAAAAATTGAACATCCTCATGATGTTCTGCCTCAGCATTAAGACATCGTTTTCTCATCACCTTCAACAAATCACCAAGACCAACAAGCGTAGAGATCATTGCGACAATTCCCTGTTCAAACAATGAAACATATTCCAGTTCATTGTATTATCTGAAGGGTTAACCATATAACATCATGGGAATGTCCAACACTATTCGGATTTAGTGATGGTACACATATCTAAATAACACTGCTGCCACCCAATGGAGAGGTCCTGAATAGAATCTGTCTAACAGTCTTGTAAACCCAACCCTAGGCAACAGCAGTGAGTGAATAGGATCTGGTTTCAATGACGGACTCCTTCGGCAACTTCGATAAGGAAAAACAATTTGTTCCGGGATGGGAGTGACGTAGTTCCTGTATGCCAAACTGACATTTGATTACATACAGACGTGTTAAGATGGAACGTTTGAAAATTATGGGAGGCAACCCGTATGTCTAGCGACTAGACAATGTAAACCATTGCACACATTCCTAATCTAACAGTACACATAAATAAACCAGACAAGGTGATTTTTTTTTGGTTTACTTAAAAATGTAAACGTGTACACATACAGAGTATTACCCAAACAAAGAAAGGAATAAGTCCATATAAAAACATCTTAAAATAAATGATGGTGTAGCTGGATCCAGCTGGTAGCATACAGAGATTCTACAATGGCAGATCTGGCTGCTGAGTACACGTCACAATAATACTACACATCAGCAAAACAAAGCTACATCCATAAAAAGGATTGATTAGAAGCCAGTCAAAGCCAGCTTGGTGTTTGGGGTGAGTCTGTGGAGCAGTTTAGCCCCAACGCCACTGGTTCTACCTCGCTCCAGCAGTTAGTACAGCGTTGGGATAGGGATGGGTGAACGGGGCCCTCCAACAAGCACAGAAAATACTGCAGAAATGTGGAGGCCCTAGCGGTCTCCCTACAGCTCCATGGTCTCAACAGTTGAGCTGAGTGGGCAGGCCACGGCCTGATTTCTTTGCTGGGGAGTCAAAGTCCTTGTAGTACAGTGAAGTGGGGCCACCAGGTACAGTAAGAGGTGAGCTCAGTCCAAAAGCTCCGCTGGCCATGGCTAGTCCATTATGTTGACCAACACACAAGAGTGTGTGATCTTGGGTGTGTTAAGTAGAACAGAACGGTGTGCAACGTTTGATTCAACGGAAACAGCGCCCTTCTGAACGACCAGTTGAAGAATGTTGTGATTATGGTAACGGAGGAAGATTGTGTACGTTGTGCTACATTAGTTTTGCGATTTCGAAAGGTTACATCCATATTGATCAGGCCACAACCACCACCAGCAAACAAACCTCAGACTGTTGAAGAATGGTGGGCACAAAACATACTGGAGAACTGAACGCACCCCTGGTGTTCACAGGAAGGGGTCAGTCCAGCTCTTTGAAGCGTGCGAACATGGACTTGCGCACAGCTTGTTTGTAGGTGGCATGGTTCCAGACAACAGGCTCCTTCTTCTTCCTCTGAGACAAGAGAGAGGAAACATCATGAAGGGTTAAAAAAAAAAAAAAAAAAAAAAACACACCAAGAAACCCATCTGGTGGACTACAGACAGAAAAATACAAAATGTTATAGGGCTCGTCAACCCTGTTCCTGTAGAGCTACCCTCCTGTAGGTTTACGCTCCAAACCCAGTTGTAACTAGCCGGATTCAGCTCATCAACCAGCTAACTATTAGAATTAGTGCTACATTAAGGGTAGGAGTGAATACCGTCCTGTAGGTTGTTCTCCAGGAACAGAGTTGGAGGGCTGCGTTACAGACGTACCTCAACAGGTTCAGAGCCTAACCCAGGTCTCTCGCTGCCTTTGTGCATGTCCCTGGAGCCACCGGCCCAGCTATTCTGGTGTTGATGTTGGTGCTTCCTTCTCTTCTGTTCTGGGGAGCCGTTGGACTCGCCAGCACTCAGCTGTGGGACAGACTACACACAGTAATACGTCAGCCATATGACATTTAAAAATAACATACTTTATTAGGATCCCCATTAGCTGACGCCACACCGACAGCTAGACATTTAAAATACCTGAAAGGTAACATTTAATGGTCAAGGTCCATATTTCAGGGATCAGTATCTCATTAGATGTCTTATATTTTCTTAAAGGCTTTTCGCTTGGGAAATATGAGTTGGTAATAGAGCTGGGCAACATGGGGAAAAAAAATCCATATCGCAATAAAATGACTCAATCATCATAATTAACCATAAACTGAACGATAAATTCTTAACATGAATGTGCAGTTACTTTCTTTTATATAACCCTTAAAACTACTACTACTTTGAATGACGTAGCTACCAATTGTCCAGTTTGAAATGAAACTGAATGAGCTATTACTAACTTCACATTCCCCTAGTAAAAGGCTACTAACCGTTATTGTCGATATCAGTGAAATGTTAAAATGTCCTTGATAAAATGGTCCGTTTCACTCATTTTGGTTTATCGTCCCAGCTCTAGTAGGTAAGGAGATCCATTCAGTGACAGGTATGTATTTAAAGGTCGATTTGTGGAGTTCTCTCCTAAGTCTGGGGGGGTATCAGATGACAAACTCCCCTGTCCGGTTTGTTGATTATGTCCGTTGCCAGTATATAATAATTGGCAAGCTGAGGAGGTTAGAGACTGATGCAACTATGATTTAGCTATTTGTGACTACTGGAACTGCTTTACAGCTACATATTAAATGTGTACACACTTATGTAAAAGGTGACGAAAAATCAAGCCTCCACTGACCTCTTTCTCCTGGTTCTCCAAAGCCTCCAGTTCCTTCTTTGACCTTTTGATCTTCATGTGGATCTCCATGTTTTGCTTGTGAAGGTCAGATAGCTGCTGATGGCGCACGAGGCCGTCCTTATTGGGGAACTGTCTCCTACACAGCAGGCAGGCCATCTTCTTCCAGTCTGTTAGCTTGTCCTCCTCATCCTGGGACTGGCTCCTAGAGGCCTGAGGAGCCTCGTGCTGCACCACCTCCTCCTCCTCGTCACTGCCTGTAGCTGCGTAGTCTGATGCCAGCAGGCCCAGAGAGCCAATGGACTGCTGGGTAGAGTGGAGAGAGCAGGAAGTTCAGGAACAAGTTCACCAGGGAGTGAGGAAAACAGCCCAGACATTATGGATTGGAATCAAATTCACTTGGAATCAAATTCACTTTCCCCAGCTCACACCACAGAACATTCTAGGCATTTGGCGGTGACCGCTCATGAATCATCCAGCCAATCTCACCTTTGAGCCCTTCCCCTCTTTCTTGGGAGGAGCCATAGGCTTCTTGAAGGGGTCGTCTCCACCCTGTATGTGGAAACAGAGGAGTTACAGTAGAATCAATAAAATCATGGTAAATAAATAATGTGTAGGGCAGCTCTCGAAGTGACTCATCAGCTGTAAGCAAGAATTTCCTGTGTTCTTAAGAATTCCGCATTCTCTGTGTTGATCTTGCCAGCCCCCAAGGTCACACCTCTGAGAAGCAGTTCTGTTGCGATTATATCATGTAGGTCTGACATCTGATTGGAGGTTAACGGTACAGTAACGCTATTGTTCAACTCAGATTTGTAATCCAAACAACGCAGATGCTTATAAAAAGGGTCTTCGAGATCTCTCCCTCTCCTAGAATGCCAGTTAATGCTTTGTAACTTAAGCTTTTTGCCTTGTATGCGAATCCATTCAAAGTAATTAAATACACTTGTATTTAGAATTCCATTCAGACATTTCTTCATTGCCTATTACTGTAACTCAACTACGGAGTTCTTGCATATTGCTAAATAATCTTTATGGAGTCAGATAATTCATTAAAATGGGCTAATTGCATAGTCTTATTACACTACATGACCAAAAGTATATGGACATCTCATTGCAAAATCCTGGGCATTACTATGGAGTTGGTCCCCCCTTTTGCTGCTACAACAGCCTCCACTTTTCTGGGAAGGCTTCCCACTAGATGTTGGAACATGGCTGTGGGAACTTGCTTCCATTCAGCCACAAGAACATTGAGGATGGGCAATTTGGCCTGGTTCGCAGTCAGCGTTCCAATTCATCCCAAAGGCGTTCGATGGGGTTGAGGTCCGGGCTCAGCGCAGGCCAGTCAAGTTCTTCCACACCGATCTCGACAAACCATTTATGTATGGATCTCTTTGTGCACCAGGGCATTGTCACGCAGAAATAGGAAAGGGCCTTCCACAAACTTACCACAAAGTTGGAAACACAGAATCATCTAGAATGTCATTTTACACTGTAGCATTATGATTTCCCTTCCCTGGAACTAAAGGGCCTAGCCCAAACCATGAAAAACAGCCCCAGACCATTATTCTCCTGGTATCCGCCAAACCCAGAGTTGTCCGTTGGGCTGCCAGATGAAGCGTGAATCATCTCTCCAGAGAAGGCATTTCCTCTGCTCCAGAGTCCAATGGTGGCGAGCCATACGGACGGCTGTGTGATCACTCTCTCCGTAGTCGACGTGCGTAAGACCTTTAAACAGGTCAACATTCACAAAGGCCGTGTGGCCTGACGGATTACCAGGACGTGGGCTGACCAACTGGCAGGTGTCTTCACTGACATTTTCAACATGTCCCTGATTGAGTCTAATACCAACATGTTTTAAACAGACCACCATAGTCCCTGTGCCCAAGAACACTAAGGTAACCTGCCTAAATGACTACAGACTCACAGCCCTCACGTCCGTAGACATGAAGTGCTTTGAAAGGCTGGTCATGGCTCACATTAACACCATTATCCCAGAAACCCAAGATCCACACCAATTTGCAGACCGCCCAAACAGATCCACAGATGATCCAATCTATATTGCACTCAACTCTGCCCTTTCCCACCTGGACAAAAGGAAAACCTGTGTGAAAGTGCTATTCATTGACTACAGCTTAGCGTTCAACACCATAGTGCCCTCAAAGCTCATCACTAAGCTAAGGGTCCTGGGACTGAACACCTCCCTCTGCAACTGGATCCTGGACTTCCTGACGGGCCGCCCCAGGTGGTGAGGGTAGGTAGCAACATCCGCCATGCTGATCCTCAACACTGGAGCCCCTCAGGGGTGCGTGCGCAGTCCCCTCCTGTACTCATTGTTCACCCACAACAGCGTGGCCAGGCACGACGCTAACACCATTGTTAAGTTTGCAGACGACATAACAGTGGTAGGCCTGATCACCGACAACGACGAGACAGCCTATAGGGAGGAGGTCAGAGACCTGGGTGGGTGGTGCCAGAATAACAACCTGGTGGTTGCATCACGAGCAAAGGACATTAGACAGGTGGAAATCTTTCCTTTGGTCTGATATGTCCAAATTTGAGATTTTTGGTTCCAACTGTTTCTGTGAGACGCAGAGTAGGTGAACAGATGATGTCTGCATGTGTGGTTACCACCGTGGAGCATGGAGGAGGAGATGTGATGGTGCTTTGCTGGTGACACTGATTTATTTAGTATTCAAGGCCCACTTAACCAGCATGGCTACCACAGCATTCTGCAACGATACGCCATCCCGTCTGGTTTGCAATTAGTGGGACATCATTTGTTTTTTAAAAGGACAATGATCCAACACACCTCCAGGCTGTGTAAGGGCTATTTGACCAAGAAGGAGAGTGATGGAGTGCTGCATCAGATGACCTGGCCTCCGCAGTCACCCGACCTCAACCCAATTGAGATGGTTTGGGATGAGTTGGAACACAGAGTGAAGGGAAAGCAGCCAACAAGTGCTCAGCATATGTGGGAACTCCTTCAAGACTGTTGGGAAAAGCATTCCTCGTGAAGCTGGTTGAAAGAATGTCAAGAGTGTGCAAAGCTGTAATCAAGACAAAGGGTGGCTACTTTGAAGAATCTCAAATTTAAAATATATTTTGATTTGTTGAACACTTTTTTGGTTACTACATGATTCCATGTGTGTTATTTCATAGTTTTGATGTCTTCACTATTATTATACAATGAAGAAAATAGTAAAAAAAAAAAAAAAAAAAAAACTTGAATGAGTAGGTCTCTCAACTTTTGACTGGTACTGTATATAAATACACTGTATACACACGTCAAATATTACTGCCCACTACACATGAAGAGTAAAAATAAACACAACAAAGCATTTGCATGCATGTAACCGTGACTCTCCACCCACCTTCCTCTCGAAGATGGCGAAGGCCGCATCAGCTGCCTTGGAGGTCTTCCTGTCGTCCAGCCCACCCACGGAGGTCTTCAGTACGGGGGACGGGCAACGGACGCTGTCCTTCTGACGGTTCTGGATCTTAGCCCAGCGCTCCATATCCTTCATGACCTGAGAGAGACACATATGTATTCACCATCTATGAGGTAGTGTATTTGGGCAAGAGGATTGTTCCTATAGCTTCATTGTACATGAGTACAATGTGGTAATGTGGGTTTACTTTGACCGCGGCTAGGCTCCTGGGTTTCTCCTCTTTCTCTCCTGGTTTGTCTTTGCTGTCTTTCTTGTCGAGGATGTGAGGTGCAGTGTCCTCCTCCTCTCTCCTCTCAGGGGAAGGGTTGGGGTTAGGCATGGTGTTCAGAGCAGGTGTAGGGTTCAGGACTGGGGGAGGGTCGACGTGAGGGGTTGGCTCTGGTTTCTTTATGTCCAGTGGAGCGTCTGCTACTGGATTGGCCAGAATGGCCTGTACGTCAGGTGCCAGGGCAACACTAAATTGGGCCATGGGGGGCTGGGTGTCTGTGGAGTGTCCTCCGGGCACGGGGATGTACGTCTTGGACGCACTGTCCCAGTAAAGGTACTCCTGGGTCTGGGCATTGTAGAAATACTGCACACAGACACAGGACATGAAGCACAGACACACAAAGAGAATAATTTACAAGAGCATGCATCAGATCATATATGAGCTGCTGTGTAGCACTCTTACCCTAGAGGCAGGGTCATAGTACAAGGTAGTTTGGGGATCGTAGTAGAACCCGGAAGTGGCATCATACAGGTAGTTAGTCACGTCAGGAGTTTCAGTAGCTAGGGAAATAAGAAGGTCAGTTATTACAAGAGCATGACAAAATGCCTGTCTATTCGCATTCTTTCCCCTGATGTCAGAGGGGCATTATTGCTTGGCCTTACCGTAGCTGTAGCCGTCAGTACTATGGTCTCCTGTAGCTGTCATTACTCCAGCAGAGGAGACCTGGGGGTGCAGAGCCTGTTGGTAGGGAACAACTAATGGAGGTTCGCCATAGCCACCTCCCTGGGATGTGGGAGAGTGAAACATCGGTTACCTGGGCATTTCACACTGACACTCACTCAGGCGTTTCCTCTGTTTAAACTGTCAATCATTATCAACGCTTCAAGTATGTACAGGACACGCATGGTATACACTGTCCAACGAAACGCTTACTTGCAGGTTCCATCGACAATGCAACAACAATAAGAAATAATGAAAGATAAGAATACAAAACAAAAAGTAAACAGCAGTCGAATGGAATAAACATTTTAGCATAAGTATAATACAGGAAGGCACAATTTCTAGTCAAATATTTACACGTGTTTTGGGGAAGAGGAGAGCACAAGTGTTATTATTGCTAAATACTGCACAATTTAAAGACAGAGTCTGGTAGCAGCAGCAGCAGAGATGTGTGTGTAGCATGAACGGATGCATGTGTCTTCACTTTAGAATAAAGTTGGTTATAATAGTATCTCACCTGAGCCATGCTGGAGTTCAAGTGAGAAACAGATGAATGGGAGTGAGGGATGTCTAAGCTCATTGGCCCACCCAAACGGTCTCCTAGGTCAAAAAATTATAAGAAGATGGATTCTTACAGATCATTTTGGACTCAACATTACCTGATGATTGAAGCATGTTGAGCTGAAAAATGCATGTGCAAATCCTCAGGCAGAATAGTGTTTGAATGTGGATACTGACAGAGAGGACTTACCTTGCATGTTAGGTGGGGGAGCTCCTGATGGCTGCTTGTGAGGTTGGGATGAACTGTAGTACTGCTGCGGCTAGAATTAGGGCACAAAAACATGTTCAGTTTTCTAACCAACACACAAACTCAAAACCCAAAATGATAGCAAAACCCTAACTTACCTCCATCATACTGGCCTCAGGTGGGAACCCCAGGAGAGAAGTGTTGGATTTATCAAACTCTCTTCTGTAGCTAGCAGGAGAAGACACCATCAAATCCTCAGTAGTGCACTGAAATCTGTGGCTACATGACATAACATGCTACAGAACTCACTTTTGATTCTTCAAAGGCTTGGCGACCTCGGCGTAAACCCGGACCCCGTCGATAGAGAGAGGCCTGGGCTTGGTGAGCAGGTCAACTAGACGGGTCACTTGCTAGGATGGAAAAAAGGCCACGTCATGACATCCATTAAGCGGGGTACAACTCAGACATTTCAAATCCACATATCAGGCGGAAATGGGAATGTGATAAACCATGACAAAGTGCCCAATTGACATGTTATGGCAGCTATGTGATACCTCATGAGAGTCCATGTCAATGAAGCAGAAGCATTTGGCACCCGGGGGTTTGCCTCTAACCAGACGGACGTTCCTCTCATCCAGGTAGGCGAAGGGGTCCAGGGTTTTCAGGATGGTCTCCACTGTTGTGGTGGGCTTCACATTCTTTATGATCATGGCTGAAGGGCAAAAGAGGGGAGAACAAGCACACTGATCTATAAACTCGGGAGCTATAATACCACATTGAGTTAACAGTTATCCATAGACAAACAAATTTATTATTATCCAGTCACACCTCAAACCAACTATCCCAATATTGCCCAATAATACTCACTCTTGCTCTCCTTAAAGATGGGGTCCAGCTGATGAGGGCCAGGAGCTTGGCGAGGGGGATTCCGGCTGGCCCAGGACTCTGCCTGCTGCTCAGCCTCTTGCTGTCTGAGCTGCTGGTCCACCTGCTGCTGCCAGGCCTCTGGGGTGAGGTCTGAGCTGCGCTGCCACGAGCCCTGCTGAGACAGGGGGTCCACTGGGGCCTTGGCCTGTGAGCCATTCTGGCCGTAGTGGTCACTCTTGGCCTTGTTGACCAGGAGCTGGCCCGGGCTTGGCAGCAGGGGTTCCTGGGCCGGAGGGCCTGGTTCCTAACACAGCGAGAGGAGCCACATCAATTATTTAGTGGCAGTTGTCTTAACCTACAGCTTAACATAAGGAATACAGACAAAACAACTCTACCATGCATACAAATCTTGGGGTAAATACCACCAAGCATAAAAATACCTATGCTACTAGCATTCTAAAAATAAGAAAAGGTCTATGGACCAATGTAAAGGGAATGAATAAATCACTGCCATCCACAGCAGGCCCTTCCTGTGTGATATACAACACTTACTTGAGCTTCCTTGACACCTCTGTCCGGCTGGACGTATCTCATGAGAGCCGTTTTAGTGCCAACCATCAGCGATCCCTGAAAAACAGGAAGAGAGTTCGCTAGATCCAAACTGAGTAATCTGCTTCCTTGCCAACCAAGTGACACAATTCTAAATGTTCAAAGAGAACAGACTCCCATCATGCACTGTGGCAGGTTAAGTCCTCCTCAGTGGAGAGGGTAGTAGGACAAACATAGTTCTGACAGAAATATGGAAGCCATGTCGACCAATACCTTCCAAAGAACTTCCTCCATGCAATCGCATTACTGTTTCCCAGGAGGTAATTCAACCTTTTATGTACAGTACTATCAAAAGCGGAGATTATGAATTTCATATCACTCGTTTTACTAGATAAAGATACAAATCTATATTCTTTGACAGTGCAGGACTCAAATTTGTACTTCAAAAATGTGAAATTCAATAGACCATTGTGTTGGCAGTGCATTGTAAATGTATGACACTAATCTGCCTAAAGGCATGACTGTGCTGGATCTGACATGCATGCTGTTGGTTTAAAGACAAAAATAAAATATTATTATTATTTTTTTTTATCGCAGATTTAACATAATCTCAGGTTTAACTAATATAGTGCATTCGGAAAGTATTCAGACCTCTGGACATTTTCCACATTTCGTTACAGCCTTACTCAAATGGATTAAATAGTTTTCCCCCCCTCATCAATCTACACACAATACCCCATAATGACAAAGCAAACAGGTTTTTAGAAATTTTTGCAAATGTATTAACTGAAATATCACATCTACATAAGTATTCAGACCCTTTACCCAGTACTTCGTGGAAGCCCCTTTGGCAGCGATTACAGCCTTGAGTCTTCTTGGGTATGACTCTACAAACTTTGCACACCTGTATTTGGGGAGTTTCTCCAATTCTTCTCTGCGGATCCTCTCAAGCTCTCAGGTTGGATGGGGAACGTTGCTGCACAGCTTTTTTCAGGTCTCTCCAGAGACAGGGTTCAAGTCCGGGCTCTGGCTGGTCCACTCAAGGACATTCAGAGACTTGTCCCGAAGCCCCTCCTGCGTTATCTTGGCTGTGTGCTTAGGGTCATTGTCCTGTTGGAAGGTGAACCGTCACTCCAGTCTGAGGTCCTGAGCGCTCTGGAGCAGGTATTCATCAAGTAGCTCTCTGTACTTTGCTCCGTTCATCTTTCCCTCGATCCTGACTAATCTCCCAGTTCCTGCCGCTGAAAAATTCAATTGCGAGTCTCATAGCAAAGGGTGTGAATAATACACACAAAAAAAATCTAAAAACCTGTAATCGCTTTGTCATTATGGGGTAGGGTGTAGATTGAGGAGGAAAAACATTTATTTAAACAAGGGGTCTATACTTTCCGAATGCACTGCAAGTACATCTAAAATGGTAAGTGGCAGTTATATCTACAATAACCCCACTTGCCGAGACAATACTTCAACCGTTTTATTGCTGCTAATGGGTAAAAAGATACAGCCGAATTCATTAAACAATTGAGAGGAAATGCATGTCTTTAAAATCTTATGTAACCAAATGATTTTTTTTACAAAATCCAAAACCATTCTACCAACCAGCTACCCAATTAGTAAAGTAACATAGAGGATAGATCAAAGGAACATGTAACACCTGTCACTGATTCTGCATCGTTCCAGCCTTGATCAGAGCCAGATATGACTCTAGCCTTGATGATTGTCTGTTGCTTAACATTGTAGTGCGTCATGAGTCCATCAATATGGGTACCAGATTCAGCCAATATGGTTGGGAGAATATGAGTCACCTATAATGGTGGAGCGCACCACTGACATTGACCTGTGCTAAAATGGCTAAAAACCAACCAATGCAGGCTTCTGATACTCTACACATGAACCTATACCAATTTGACCAAAAGGAAGGCCTCACAGTCCCCAAAAGGAAAAAGTGAGCAAAGAACTGTGGTCAAGAGAAAAGACTTCAAGTGTCAAGTGAACGGGTGTCGAGCAGATTTACACTTGTATTTAGCAGACAAGAGTGGATCTGATGTGGAGGACGCATTTAGGCACAGAGTCTATCCATTCAGCACCGCGAAAGAATACCATGGTTGCTGCACAGCTCTCCATGTGTAAAGAAAGAAGAATGGAATAGAACATTACTGTCGACTTGAGAACAAAGAATGAGCATAACCCCCAACAAACAGTCAGAGTATTGTAGAATGTAGTACCCCAAAGTAATTGGGGTAAAGTTGTGCTTGTAGATAGCCAAAGGTTAAGGCAAGATATTGCCAGAAAGGTATAAGTCAACAGGGCACAGCAGTCTGAAGGGTAGAGATCAACTTTCCAATATTGCCACCAAAAAAAAAAAACAACTCTCGTAAATTCTGTGCAAAAATGAGAACAAAACAAACCCTAAGATGGACTTGAATGCTAGCGCAGAAATGGCTGCCTTACTCGCCTTGACATTGCTACCTAACAATGAAAAAAAGAGATCACTAAAAGAAAACCAATCCAACTTAGGACTTCGATGGACAGAGGCCCAAGAATGCAGGAACAAGACATTATGTAGCATGCCTATGGGCCTAGACATACACTGAGTGAGCAAAACATTAAAAACACCTTCCTAATATAGAGTTGCACCATCCTCTTTTGTCCTCAGAACAGCCTTAATATGTCAGGAATGGACTCTACAAGGTGTCTAAAGTGTTCCACAGGGATGCTGGCCCATGTTGACTCCAATGCTTCCCACAGTTGTGTCAAGTTAGCGGGATGTCCTTTGAGTGGTGGACCAGTCGTGATACACATGGGAAACTGTTGAGCGTGAAAAACCGAGTAGCGCTGCGGTTCTTGACAAACCGGTGCGCCTGGCACCTACTACCACACCCCGTTCAAAGACATTTAAATATTGTGTCTTGCCCATTCACCCTCTGAATGACACACATACACAATCCATGTCTCAACTGTCTCAAGGCTGTAAAATCCTTCTTTAGCCTGTGTCCTCCCATTTAGCTACACTGATTGAAGTAGATTTAAAAAGTGACATCAATAAGGGTTCATAACTTTCACCTGGTCAGTCTGTAATGGAAAGAGCAGGTGTTCTTAATGTTTTGTACACTCAGTGTACAATGCACCAGACACACGCCTCCTCGACCTCGTATTATTGAACTATTATGAAAAGTGGAATTTTTCCCAAAAAGCTATTCTCAGCATCCTTGAACCTACACCAACAGTGTAAATTCACACACCCACACGTAGGGAGTAACTACGACAAATGATCCCAAACAATAACCAACCCTGCTCCCACCTCTCCCTCCCCTAACCCTTATAAAATGCCAGCCCCCCCAGCCCAAGCCTTCTTCCTGCCCGAAGGCACAGCCGACGTAGAGAGACGAGGATGGGCCACCTGGTTGGATTCCATGAAGTGGACTGCATCCTCGAGGTTTAAAAACTCCACATAGGCCGTATCGTAGCTGTAACCTGGGGATAGCATTTGAAATACAGATGGGTTTGAGTTAGTCAATGCCAGTAAGGACAGCAGTTCATGAGCACATCACGAAAGGAGATCACATTCAGCATTTTTGTGGTGATGGTGGTGCATTTAGATGACTACATGGGGAGGGGGGGATAGAACATTGTCCTAATTATTCATGTTGAGACATGTATGCCAATGTCTCCACTAATACAGTAAGTACGTTTGCAGCACAACATGCATTTTAGTCATTTATCTTGCATTTGAGTTGTCAATGTTGTCCGTATTTAATTGCCAGTACCGACATCTTTTCCTAATCCAACTATGGACTGAACGTTGTCTCTAAACATCCTGCCAAGTATGCCAACTATAGCTTCATTTCCATAAAGGGACGTTCCTGCAAGCATAAAGGTATGACCTATGTGCTACTAAGGCATAGGCTTACGGTGTATGAAAGACACTCTTTAACATGAAACATAGGCTATGCCATTGATGAATTGTCTTGCTGCCATATCTAAACTTTGTCATTTCAGAAACATGGTATTGTAGCGTCTCAGGGATCTGAAATGTAACGCCTTACATGAACACAGTTTAAACTCAACTTGCAGCATTTATTAATGTGATGTTCTTTGGTAAGCATGTGAATGAACAGTTGGGAGTAGATGGCTGAAGCAGTCCTACAATCAAATCATTGAAAAAACTTTTGGTCTAAGCTGAATGATGAGAAACGCAACCCCAAGAACCTGAAGTCTCAGCAAAACACTTAGAGTGGTCTGTAATACAGGCTTGCTGTCTACATTCGTTTATAATGAATGATTTATTTGTTAAAAAAAGGAAATTGTGTATAATGAAACAAATGGTGTGTACGCAAGAAATGCTTGTCACATGAACTGTTGTGACAGATAGTCACTGTCAAAGATGGCTTCCTTGAGGATGAAAGCTTCTACAAAATGTTTTGAACGTGTTCCTACATCATCAGGAATGAAAAACTCTAATGGATAAATACTAAGAAAACCTGGCTGTTGAACTGATGCGCGACTGCATCAAGATCGAGAACACCGGAGGCAACAAAGACACTTTGAAAAGCGTATATGAGTCGTATAGTGAAATAGCGAAACAATTCGTAGGAGATTTGAGATACTGTTCGAGTTGAGCATGTCCACACAGGGACTTTGTCTCACCTGGCACAACATTCTTTATCTTCATGCCCTGCATTGGGACACCATCACGGACTGCAAAGGCACCAAGAATCTGCAAGAGAGTGAAATATTGTTAGGCATTAACCTTTAATAAAACACACACTTATAGGTCTATAACTAAAAACTTTCATCTTCTAACTAGATGATTTTACGCAATCAGAAAAGTCAAAAGCAAAATGTCTGATTTGATTCCTACCTGTTCCATTGTGGCTGTCTTAGGAATTCCAGTGATGCAAATTGTATGAGTAACCTTGTCCTTCACAGTCGCACTCCTGTAATCCTGATCCTTTGGTTGACAGTTCAGATTTAAATAACAGGTTAAAGCAATTGAAAAAAAAAAAAATCACATAAATGACAAAGGGGAACACTCAACCAACAGATGTACAAGAAATTTGTATGGAATTTGGTTTGGATGCAAAAATTTTGTTTTGCATTTTCTATGGGGTTTAGTCTATACATTTGCTTTACTAACCTGGGAACCAGAGTCATTGAATTTGGGAGTCTGGACTGGTTTGGATTCCTTTAGAACTTCGTTAGGTACTTGCAGCTCCTCAGGTTTGTGGTAAAAAACTCTCCCTGAGCCTGTTCTGTAGTCAATGTCCCTGTAGTCCTGGTCTTTGCCTTGGAAGTCTGGCCCTGGAACCAGCTTATCCCTCTCTGGGCCTTGTTCAAGCAATGCATCCTTTGGCCCTTTGAAACTAGTGTTACCTTTTGGGCCCTGACCCAGTGGAGTTGGTGGAGTCTTCTGTAAGAGATATGGGGGCCTGTCCATCTCTAAGAGGTATGGGGGTCTGTCACCTCGATTTGGTACATTTTGATTCTGCTTGGGATCTCTGTCTCCAGGCCAGCGCTTGCTGTTATTCTCTATGTTCGGGGTGTTTGGCAGGAGCCCAGGACCCATGGGTGGAAAGGGAGGGTACTGGGGACCTCTACGGCCAAAGGATGGCAAATCCATGACAGGAAAATCTGGGGGGGGCTTTTTATCCCAGTCCTGGGAACCTGGAGCTTCTCTCTCGGTGTGAGGAAAGCCAAAGGCAGGCCCATCCTTTTTCCCTGGGAATTCTTTTTCTTTAAAGATTGGTGGCTCTCCAAGAAGACCGCCCCTTCTGGACATTGGAGGGAATCGCTGTCCCTGAACATCTATGTTGAAAGGAGGAAGACCTCTGGTCATAGGAGATGGAAGACTGTCCTTAATTTTTCGGTTCTTCCACTCCTCTGCAAGTGACACCTCTTCCATTTCTGGAAAGTCTCTAAGAGTGCCTTTTGGATCTTTACCCATAAACTTGGGTCTGTTTGGCCCACCAAGATCTGGAGGGCAACCAGGACTTCCCCTGACATCCATTGGCGCACCTTCACTGTCGCCAAATCTTACAGGAGATCTGTCCCTTCCTCTGTATTCAGCCTGGAGTCCAACGCGGTTTCGGAAGTCCATATCAGACTCAAATCTTCTCCTTGGATTCAACGAAGAAGCACCCCTCCTGTCGAAGTTCATCATTCCCCTGTCCGAGTCCCGTGGAGGCATGTCCATATTAAACCCATCAATGTCATCCATGCCCATCGGGGGCCTGTCAATATGAGGCCTGTCTCTATCACGCATGTCTCTGAACCCCTCATTTCTACCCATAGGCTCAATGGAAAATCCTCCACGCCTTCCATCCATATTGGGATTGTTGAAACCTGGCATATCCTTGCGGAATATCTCCCCATCTCTCATATCTATAAATCTGTCATTTGGCTCTCGTAGATCTCGTGGTGGCATGCCTCTCCCTCCCATGCCTGGGCCTGGCCCCTTGAAACCACCACTACCTGCTGCATTTAGCAGCTTGTCTCGGATTGATATTTCATACTGCCTTCGGAGGCCGAAGTCTGATTCCTCCCCAGGTCTCCCCAGGAAATCCCTGGGTGGTTCTCCTCTCCCTCGTATGTCAAGCGGTTCCATAACATGGCCCCTCATATCAGACGGACCCCTCATATCAGACGGACCCCTCATATCAGACGGACCCCTCATATCAGACGGACCCCTCATATCAGACGGACAATCCATCCTCCTCATGTCCATACGAGGCCCCCGATCCTGTGGCCCCCTGGGACCCATGTTCATCCCATTTCGACCCCTGAAATTGGGCATAGCTCCACCTCGGTCCCCAAACATTTCTCCACGATTGCCCCCACTGGAACAAAAAAAATGGTGGTATGTTTTTTGTGTCGGTACAATTAATTATGCAAGAAATAGCCATGATATAATAAGCATATCAAAGTAAACTTGGAGTCACGTGATGATATGGTGTGTGGTCCTCCCACTACGACTCAGGAAACCATGCAAATTATTAGGTTACAGATTAAATAAGTTATGAAGAACTTCACAGGTTGGTTAAAGTGCACTCTGAAAAGCTTGATGCTCATTTCCAATAAATATAGAGCGTCTTATTCTGGTGACATGATGATCCATGCTTGACAAATAAACATTCTCACTCTTATCCATAATAATTTCATGTAGACTAGCCTACGCGCACTGTATCTGCAAGCTGTTGACTAGAGAGCACATGCCAAGACCAGAATAGGCACATTTGCTATTTAACACAACAGTTTCTGACAAAACTAATCGGTAGAGTTGAAAATGAGGTGGAAACACATTGAACTTTAGATTCTTATTCAGTACTTGAAAACTAAAATGTACATTGCGTGCACTAAATCCTCAAGCACTGATTTGTATCTGCAAGAAGTCTGTTTGGTGGAAACACTACTGGTGGCTTTTAGAATATTTGCATGAAAATCTAGTGCCAATTGGATAGCATCCTAGCTACTGACAAACATTTTCAATTGAACACCTCTTTCAAATCAAGCAACCAATGAAAATAACTTGAAACGTTATTGTTCCTCATCTTATATGACTATAAAAACAGCTCTGTGGATACTGCCATTACCACTGTCTGCTTACCGAAAGGGTGGTCCCGCTTGTGGTCCTCTCCTGGGTCCGTCCCACATATTTCTCCAAACTTCAATCACCAAATTTATCTGACAGAAGAAAACGTTTTCATGTTAAATCGCAGACAGTAGCTTGACTCAATGCAGTGTTACTTACCTTCAGTATAACAATGAACTACAGGGGCTTGATAAGCATCTATAATGAGCAAATTCAAGGAAACAAATTGCTACCAGTTTACCGTTTACAAAGGAAGATGGCATTGACACAATAGTCGGTATCACCATTCTTTAGCATCGTATGTTGTGCCAAGGAATGGGTTAGCTAGCAATGTGACATTATGTTATTTCCTAGCTAGGCCTTACACATGTTAACTAGCTAGCTAAATTAAGTTAGCTAGCTAGATAACGTTAGTTACTTTCAGTCAATATTTCCTCCACTATTTGTGGTACAGTTGAAGCTAGCTAACTATCAAGTATTTTGATAAACAATCAAGGTACACTCTGGCGTGCATTACAAGGCCAGATACGCTAATGACGACGTTTCAGTTAGCTAGCCGTGCTGGCGACATTTTCTAAGTAGCTAAAGTCAGAGATACTGTGTATAATGACGAGAAAGTCTTGTCCCATAGGCGGGAAAGCAGACCAGGCAGTCTGCTTATCGTGGAAAGACTTTGAAGGGAGTAAACCCTCTCGCTTCGCCGTTCCTCTCTGCTGTCAGCTAGCTAGCTGCCTCCACCGGATTGGTTTTCAAGCTACTAACGTTAGCGAGCTAGTATCCAGGCAGGTAAGCGTCGATTTTCAAAATGTACGCGAGGTTATGTTTTTATTTGATGATAAAGGTTGATATGAACGGAAATAACCATATTTAATCAATTTCTAAGTATTTATAATAGGAGACGCTCACCTTATATTTGTTCTGAGATCTTCAATCAATCGGGAAGAAAATGGAGACCGGAGGTTTTAAAGAGTGGTATCCAGGGAGGGGTAATATTTTGGTGGGATTTGTAGTCCTCTGGCAATATGTACTACACTATCCACTGAGACGATAGGTCTGTTCGACATTGCAGTTGGACTGATCTACAAAGCACCTTGCATCATAAATAGCGACTCATTATTATTTGAGGGTTGGAAGTCTATAATACTGATTCATAGTGCATCATAACATTTTTCCCTGCTACAAATCTGTACGCCATTTGGATTTGATTGTCTAATTGTATGTTGAAGTACTGCACTCTTAGAATATATATATTTTTTTTTTTCTGAAAATCAATCTGTAGATTTTCCTAATTACATTTTGTGCCAGGATGTAAAACGGCTGTTTTGTAGATTTGTGAAGATATCAAAATACTTAAACTTACATGCAAAATACCTGCTGTTAACTTTAAAATTATCGGAATGAATTATCCAAAGAGAGTGTAAAGAAGATTTTCAGTGCTTGTTACTTTTCTTAAAAAACAAAACTCTTTCCACAGTCAGAGCAGCTATAAGGTTTATCTCCTGTATGTATTCTCTCATGTTTTTTAAGGTCTGTTGACTGAGTGCATCTCTTCCCACATTGAGCACAACTATAAAAGTTCTTGAAATTTTCCATAATGACTGACCTTCATTTCTTGAAGTAATGATGGACTGTCGTTTCTCTTTGCTTATTTGAGCTGTTCTTGCCATAATATGGACTTGGTCTTTTACCAAATAGAGCTATCTTCTGTATACCACCCTACCTTGTCACAACACAACTGATTGGCTCAACCACATTAAGAAAGAAAGAAATTCCGCAAATTAACATTTAAGAAGGCATACCAGTTAATTGAAATGCATTCCAGATGACTACTTCATGAAGCTGGTTGAGAGAATGCCAAGCGTGTGCAAAGCTGTCATAAAGGCAAAGGGTGGCTATTTGAAGAATCTCAAATATGAAATAGATTTTGATTTGTTTAACACTTTTTTGGTTACTACCTGATTCCATATGTGTTATTTCATAGTTTTGGGGGGGATGCAAATAGTCTGGGTAGCCATTTGATTAGCTGTTCAGGAGTCTTATGACTTGGGGGTAGAACCTATTTAGGAGCCTCTTGGACCTAGACTTGGCACTCCGGTACTGCTTGCTGTGCGGTAGCAGAGAAAACAGTCTATGACTAGTGTGGCTGGAATCTTTGACAATTTTTAGGGCACTCCTCTGACACCGCCTGATATAGAGGTCCTGGGTGGCAGGAAGCTTGGCCCCAGTGATGTACTGGTTCGTACGCGCTACCCTCTGTAGTGCCTTGCGGTCGAAGGCCGAGCAGTTTACATACCAGGCAGTGATGCAACCCGTCAGGATGCTCTTGATGGTGCAGCTGTAAAACCTTTTGAGGATCTGAGGACCCATGCCAAATGTTTTCAGTCTCCAGAGGGGGAATAGGTTTTGTTGTGCCCTCGTCACGACTGTCTTGGTTTGCTTGGACCATGATAGTTTGTTGATGATGTGGACGCCAAGGAACTTGAAGCTCTCAACCTGCTCCACTACAGCCCCGTCGATGAGAATGAGGGCGTGCTCGGTCCTCCTTTACCTGTAGTCCACAATCATCTCTTTTGTCTCCATCATGTTGAGGGAGAGGTTGTTGTCCTGGCATCACACAATCAGGTCTGACCTCCTCCGTATAGGCTGTCTCATCGTTGTCGGTGAGCAGGCCTACCACTGTTGTGTCATCATCAGCAAACTTAATGATGGTGTTGGAGTCATGCCTGGCCGTGCAGTCATGAGTGAACAGGGAGTACAGGAGGGGGCTGAACACGCACCCCTGAGGGGCCCCGTGTTGAGGATCAGCGTTGTGGATGTGTTGTTACCTACCCTTACCACCTGGTGTCGGCCCATCAGGAAGTCCAGGATCCAGTTGCAGAGGGCGGTGTTTAGTCCCAGCGTCCTTAGCTTAGTGATGAGCTTTGAGGGCACTATGGTGTTGAACACTGAGCTATGGTCAATGAATAGCATTCTCACATAGGTGTTCCTTTTGTCCAGTTGTGAAAAGGCAGTGTGGAGGCAGTGTGGAGTGCAATAAAGATCATATGTGGATCTTTTGGTGTGGTATGCAAATAGGAGTGGGTCTAGTGTTTCTGGGATAATGGTGTTGATGTGAGCCATGACCAGCCTTTCAAAGCATTTCATGGCTACAGACGTGAGTGCTACGGGTCGGTAGTCATTTAGGCAGGTTGCCTTCGTGTTCTTGGGCACATGGACTATGGTGGTCTGCTTGAAACATGTTGGTTTTACAGACTCAGACAGAGAGAGGTTGAAAATGTCAGTGAAGACACTTGCCAGTTGGTCAGCGCATGCTCGGAGTACCCGTCCTCGTAATCCGTCAGGCCCTGCGACCTTGTGAATGTTGACCTCTGAATATCTTACTCACATCGGCTGTGGAGAGCGTGATCACACAGTCGTCCAGAACAGCTGATGCTCTCATGCATGTTTCAGTGTTACTTGCCTCGTAGCGAGCATAGAAGTTATTTACCTCGTATGGTAGGCTCGTGTCACTGGGCAGCTCTCGGCTGTGCTTTCCTTTGTAGTCTGTAATAGTTTTCAAGCCCTGCCACATCTGATGAGCGTCGGGGGCCGGTGTAGTAAGATTCAATCTTAGCCCTGTACTGACGCTTTGCCTGTTTGATGGTTCGTCGACGGGGGCATAGCGGGATTCTTATAAGCTTCTGGGTTAGGGTCCTGCTCCTTGAAAGCGGCAGCTCTACCCTTTAGCTCAGTGCGAATGTTGCCTTCCGGTTGGGGTATGTACGTACAGTTACTGTGGGGATGACATTCTCGATGCGCTTATTGATGAAGCCAGTGACTGATGTTGTGTACTCCTCAATGCCATAGGAAGAATCCCGGAACATATTCCAGTCTGTGCTAGCAAAGCAGTCCTGTAGTTTAGGATCTGCTTCATCTGACCACTTTTTTATAGACCGAGGCACTGGTGCTTCCTGCTTTAATTTGAGCTTGTAAGCAGAATCAGAAGGATAGAATTTTGGTCAGATTTGCCAAATGGAGGGTGAGGGAGAGCATTATACGCGTCTCTGTGTGTGGAGTAAAGGTGGTCTAGAATTGTTTTTCCTCTGGTTGCAGATTTAACATGCTGATAGAAATTCGGTAAAACTGATTTAAGTTTCCCTGCATTAATGTCCCCAGCCACTAGGAGCGCCGCCTCTGGATGAGTGTTTTCCTGTTTGCTTATGGTGGTATACAGCTCATTGAGCGCAGTTTTAGTGCCAGCATCGGTCTCTGGTGGTATGTAGACAGCTACGAAAAATACAGATGAAAACTCTCGGTAGATAGTGTGGTCTACATCTTATCATGAGATACTCTACCTCAGGCGAGCAAAACCTCAAGACTTCCTTAGATATCGTGCACCAGCTGTTGTTCACATATATGCACAGGCCCCCGCCTCGTGTCTTACCAGAGGCTGCTGTTCTGTCCTACCGATGGAGTGTATAACCCGCCAGCTGTATGTTCTTAATGTCGTCGTTCAGCCACGACTCGGTGAAACATAAGATATTACAGTTTTTAATGTCCCGTTGGTACGATATTCGTGCTTTCAGCTCGTCCCATTTATTCTCCAGCGATTGAACATTAGCTAGCAGGTAGGAAGGCAAGGGCAGATTAACCACTCGTCGCCTGATCCTCACAAGGCACCTGGATCTTTTCCCACAAGATCTCAATTTCCTTCTCCAGCGAATCACGGGGATCTGGGCCTGGTCGGGTGTCTGTAGTAGTGTATCCCTCATTGAAGAAGAACTGTTCGTCCAGTTTGAGGTGAGAAATCACATTTCTGATGTCCAGACGTTCTTTTCAGTCATAAGAGACGGTAGCAGCAACATTATGTACTAAACAACAAACAAGACGAGACGACAAGACGGCAGCTCTACTCCGGCGCCATTCTGTCATCTTTGACTCGATCCTGACTAGTCTCCCAGTCCCCACCATGTTTCACCGTAGGGATGGTGTCAGGTTTCCTCCAGACGTGACGCTTGACATTTAGGCCAAAGAGTTCAATCTTTTGGGTTTCATCAGACCAGAGAATCTTGTTTCTCATGGTCTGAGAATCTTTAGGTGCCTTTTGGCAAACTCCAAGCGGGCCTTTTACTGAGGAGTAGCTTCCGTCTGGCCACTCTACCATAAAGGCCTGATTGGTGGAGTGCTGCAGAGATGGTTGTCCTTCTGGAAGGTTCTCCCATCTCCACAGAGGAACTCTAGAGCTCTGTCAGAGTGCCATTGGATTCTTGGTGTGACACATGTGTGACATAACTCCACCAAACCTATTTATGATATCATTTACAAAGATTCTGCCGTTAGTTTTTTAAATCAATTAGTATATTTTATTTTAACCGCAATATTTGTTGTATTATTTGTTCTGTCTTTTCTGGTGGATTAAACTGAAATTGCAACCAACTTTCCATGGCTTGTTTTACAAATAGCGATATTTTGGAAATTCTTTCATTTTCAAATATCCGAAAGTGAGAGGTTGTAATCTGAATAAAGGGAAAAAGGCCATTGTGGAACATGGGGTGAGAGATTCTTACTAATTTGCTAGAGAACCAGTTCGGATTTAAGCATTTTGTATGACTGATGACTCTAGTGAGAGGTCTAATGCTTTAATATGTAATCATTTCTGCCCTCCAAATGCATATTCAATATATAAATAGGCCCTTTTAATTTTGTCTGGCATTCCAAATAAAATTTAATATGTTTTGCTGATATAATTTAAAAAACAGGTCCTTAGGTATAGGAAAGACCATAATCAAATAGGTAAACTGGGATATGTCTAAAGAGTTAATCACAGTTATTTTCCCACAAATAGACAGGTATTTTCCATTCCATGGTAGCAAGAGCTTATCTATTTTTGATAACCTTCTATAAAAATGTATTGTAGTGAGATCCTTTCTTTCTTCACCGTCAGACCATTTTATTGGTAAACTACACGGTAATGTAAATGTTTTTTATTTTTTGTGATCCAATACGTAATATAGAACACGTATCATAATTTGGTTTTAATCCAGAGAGGTTAGAAAAACTATCTAGATCCTCTATGAAGCTGTGGAGGGATCCAAATTGTGGATTTAAAAAGGAACATGAATCATCAGCGTACAATGACACATTTGTTTTTAAGCCCTGGATTTATAACCCCTTGATATTATTGTTGGATCTGATTTTTAACAACTAACATTTCAATGGCAATAAAAAATAGATATGCTGATAGTGGACAACCTTTTTTTACTCCTCTTGACAGTTTAAAACTTTCTGAGAAGTAGCCATTATTGACTATTTTACACCTAGGGTTACTATACATAACTTTAACCCATTTTATAAGAGATTCTCCAAAATTGAGATATACCAGGCATTTATATATAACTTCCAGTCATACTTATTCAAAAGGCCTTTTGAATTCAGCTATGAATTCCAGGCTTGGTTTCCCAGATTTGTCATAGTGTTCTATTGTTTCCAGTATTGTCTGATATTATCTCCAATGTATCGTCCATGTAAAAACCAGTCTGATTAGGATTAATAATGTCCGACAATACCTTTTTTATTCTATGCGCTATGCATTTTGCTAGAATTTTTGAATCACAACACTGAAGTGTAAGAGGCCTCCAATTTTTTAAATGGACTGGATCTTTACCACTTGGATTCTGTTTCAGTAATAATGAAATCAGAACTTCTTGTTGAGTGTCTGATAATCTACCATTCATATAGGAGTTATCTTGTTATGAACCGCTCAGACCATGACGGACCCTCCACCTCCAAATCAATCCCACTCCATAGTACAGGCCTCGGTGTAACGCTCATTCCTTTGACGATAAACGCGAATCCTACCATCACCCCTGGTGAGACAAAACCACGACTCGTCAGTGAAGAGCACTTTTTTCCAGTCCTGTCTGGTCCAGCGATGGTGCGTTTGTGCCCATAGGCGACGTTGTTGCCGGTGATGTCTGGTGAGGACCTGCCTTACAACAGGCCTACAAGCCCTCAGTCCAGCCTCTCTCAGCCTATTGCGGACAGTCTGAGCACTGATGGAGGGATTGTGCGTTCCTGGTGTAACTCAGGCAGTTGTTGTTGCCATCCTGTACCTGTCCCGCAGATGTTATGTTCGGATGTACCGATCCAGTGCAGGTGTTGTTACACGTGGTCTGCCACTGCGAGGATGATCAGCTGTCTGTCCTGTCTCCCTGTAGCGCTGTCTTAGGCGTCTCACAGTACAGACATGGCAATTTATTGCCCTGGACACATCTGCAGTCCTCATGCCTCCTTGCAGCATGCCTAAGACACGTTCACGCAGATTATCAGGGACTCTGGGCATCTTTCCTTTGGTGTTTTTCAGAGTCAGTAGAAAGGGCACTTTAGTGTCCTAAGTTTTCATAACTGTGACCTTAATTGCCTACCGTCTGTAAGCTGTTAGTGTCTTAACGACCGTTCCACAGGTGCATGTTCATTAATTGTTTATGGTTCATTGAACAAGCATGGGAAACAGAGGTTTAAACCCTTTACAATGAAGATCTGTGAAGTTATTCGGATTTTAACTAATTATCTTTGAAAGACAGGGTCCTGAAAAAGGGACGTTTCTTTTTTTGCTGAGTTTATGTCTCACTAGGTCAGGATATTTAAGCCTCCACATATCCACTAGTTCCAATATATGCATGGCATTTGTGATTTCCTGAAGTGCATGAGTGTGATAGTTTGTAGTGTGATTTCCTTTACTGTCCATAGAGGTATTATAATCTCCCACCATGATAATGGTATTGCCTGTAGGGTTGATAAATTATTAGATTTTCAAAGAAGCGTGGATCATCATTATTTCGACCGTATAGGTTAATGAGCTATATCTGTTTATGGTCCAATGACATATTTAAAATCATCCTTCTACCTTGAGGATCTTTTTGGAAAATTTGCACATTCAGATAAAATTAATGTTCATTAATATCATCACCCCTTTTGAATTTCTTATCCCAAATGTATTTCGCCTCCCCCAATTCTATTTCCACACATCTTCATCTAAAATTGTTGAATGAGTTTCCTGTAAACAATAGATATTATATTCCATCTATTTTAGCCAAGTAAATACTGATATTATTTTCTTATAATCTAAAAAGCCGTTATAATTGTAAGTGGCTATACTTATTTCACCACTAACCATAATGAGATACAAATTTATTTTGTGTCTCTGACTATGATTAAATTATATGACATGCTATTTTATCAAATTGATTACCTGACGTTTAATTGATTACTTGATTGAATTAAACCATTCAACAATTAAACCATTAAAAACCTGTGGCACCACGGAAGCATTCATTTATATAGAGCGGTTATCTCCCTCATCCACTCTCTTAAAGATCTGAAGATCTTTAATATCAATAGCAGTCAATTATTAATCGTCACCTTATTCAGTCTCATCTGCACAAACCCTGGCTAACAAGTTGAATCAGCAATACAAAAATTGGCATCATTATTTATTTACTAAATACCTAAATAATCACAAAGAATTGCATATATACAGTTGAAGTCAGAAGTTTACATACACATAGGTTGGAGTCATTAAAACTCGTTTTTCAACCATTCCACAAATTTCTTGTTAAAAAACTATAGTTTTGGCAACTCGGTTAGGACATCTACTTTGTGCATGACACAAGTAATTTTTCCAACAATTGTTTACAGACAGATTATTTCACTTATAATTCACTGTATCACAATTTCAGTGGGTCAAAAGTTTACATACATTAAGTTGACTGTGCCTTTAAACAGCTTGGAAAATTCCAGAAAATAATGTCATGGCTTTAGAAGCTTCTGATAGGATAATTGACATCATTTGAGTCAATTGGAGGTGTACCTGTGAATGTATTTCAAGGCCTACCTTCAAACTCAGTGCCTCTTTGCTTGACATCATGGGAAAATCAAAAGAAATCAGCCAAGACATCAGAAAAAAAATTGTAGACCTCCACAAGTCTGGTTCATCCTTGGGAGCAATTTCCAAACGCCTGAAGGTACCACGTTCATCTGTACAAACAATAGTATGCAAGTATAAACACAATGGGACCACGCAGCCGTCATACTGCTCAGAAATGAGACGCATTCTGTCTCCTAGAGATGAATGTACTTTGGTGCAAAAAGTGCAAATAAATCCAAGAACAACACCAATGGACCTTGTAAAGATGCTGGAGGAAACAGGTACAAAAGTATCTATTTTCACAGTAAAACGAGTCCTATATCGACATAACTTGAAAGGCTGCTCAGCAAGGAAGAATCCACTGCTCCAAAACCGCCATAAAAAAGCCAGACTACGGTTTGCCACTGCACATGGGGACAAAGATTGTACTTTTTGGAGAAATGTCCTCTGGTCTGATGAAACAAAAACAGAACTGTTTGGCCATAATGACCAACGTTATGTTTGGAAGAAAAAGGGGGAGGCTTGCAAGCCAAAGAACACCATCCCAACTGTGAAGCACGGGGGTGGCAGCATCATGATGTGGGGGTGCTTTGCTGCAGGAAGGACTGGTGCACTTCAAAAAAATAGATGGCATCATGAGGATGGAAAATGATGTGGATATATTGAAGCAACATCTCAAGACATCAGTCAGGAAGTTAAAGCTTGGTCGCAAATGGGTCTTCCAAATGGACAATGACCCCAAGCATACTTCCAAAGTTGTGGCAAAATGGCTTAAGGACAACAAAGTCACGGTATTGGAGTGGCCATCACAAAGCCCTGACCTCAATCCTATAGAAAATTTGTGGGCAGAACTGAAAGCATGTGCGAGCAAGGAGGCCTACAATCCTGACTCAGTTACACCAGCTCTGTCAGGAGGAATGGGCCAAAAATCACCCAACTTATTGTGGGAAGCTTGTGGAAGGCTACCTGAAATGTTTGACCCAAGTTAAACAATTTAAAGGCAATGCTACCAAATACTAATTGAGTGTATGTAAACTTCTGACCCACAGGGAATGTGATGAAAGAAATAAAAGCTGAAATTAATCATTCTCTCTACTATTTTTCTGACATTTCAAATTCTTAAAATAAAGTGGTGATCCTAACTGACCTAAAACAGGGAATTTTTACTAGGATTAAATTTCAGGAATTGTGAAAAACGGAGTTTAAATGTATTTGGCTAAGGTGTATGTAAACTTCGGACTTCAACTGGAAAATATACACATAGGATAGATCATACATCGATTACTAATCATGTCATGAAAAGTTCCTGGTGGACTAATCCAATATGACGGCTGGTTACACAAAGGAAGGTGGTTGGGTTTGAATGAAAGAGCGGGAAGACTGAGGGACAAAGGAATTGGATCTCTATCAGAACTTGAGAAGCTATGCTACCGTAAATACAGAATCTTATGCATTGTAATCACCGCCCATTCGGAAAAGGAAAATACAAGAAATATATTTACTCTGAGCTGCGCTTCGATAGATGGGTTGAAGATGGAAGACTGGTTTGCCCAGCAGAGATTGCCATTGTCCTTTGAAGAATCTTTCTGGTCGTAGTGTTGTAGAGCGGATGCGTTGAAGTACCCTCAGTTCTTAGGAGATTGTCTATCCTCGTCCTAGGCCATGTATGTTTACAGCTGCAGTTGATAACTCAACGTCTAGGATGTATCACTTCTTCTTTAGTGAATAATAGTTCAAAGTTCATACCAAGTTGCCATAATCAGCTCGTGCTGTATTCTGGCTGGTCTAGTCGAAATTCACCATTCCAGCGTAGTGATCGTCACCTCCACGTTGAAATTCGCCCATTTAATCGTTAGGACAGCAGTCCTAACATTTCTGGAACTAAGGTTGACTTCCGTCAACGGGCTTTTGTACTGAGGGAGAGAAGGGTATGTTTCAAAGTTCTCAACCAATGTCTGTTCACTTAGGTGTGGCCACTGACTGGGCCTACGTTTTACTATGAAACAATTATCTTATTTAGGAGGCTTAAATTACATTTAAACATATTTAAACATTTAAATTGCACAACAATTCCATGTGAATCTGATATATATCATATATATCATCAGATATAATGTCCCAGACAACAACTGATCTGACATCATATTTGTAACGGTATTCCTCCTCCTCTTCAACCGAAGAGGAGGAGTAGTGATTGAACCAAGGCGCAGCGGGTTGTGATGACATATTTATTAAATAAACCGAAAAAACACGAACTTGACTACAAACTAACAAAACAACAAAACGGAGTAGACAAACCTGGACATGCGAACTTACATAAAACGCAGAACTCACGAACAGGAAAATGACTACACAAAAGACCGAACTTACAAACAAACCGAACAGTCCCGTATGGTGCGACAAACACTGACACAGGAGACAACCACCCACAACGAACACTGTGAAACAACCTACCTAAATATGACTCTCAATTAGAGGAACGCCAAACACCTGCCTCTAATTAAGAGCCATACCAGGCAACCCTTAAACCAACATAGAAACAGAAAACATAGAATGCCCACCCAAACTCACGTCCTGACCAACTAACACATACAACAAACTAACAGAAATAGGTCAGGAACGTGACATAACCCCCCCCTTAAGGTGCGAACTCCGGGCGCACCAGCACAAAGTCTAGGGGAGGGTCTGGGTGGGCATCTGACCACGGTGGTGGCTCAGGCTCAGGGCGAGGTCCCCACCCCACCATAGTCAATCCCAGCTTACATCTCCCCCTACAAATGACCACCCTCATATTACACCCACTTAATCTTTTGGGTAACATCGAGACAAGGGGCAGCACCGGGATAGAGGGATAGCTCAGGACAGAGGGATAGCTCAGGACATAGGGATAGCTCAGGATAGAGAGGTAGCTCAGGATAGAGAGGTAGCTCAGGATAGAGGGGCAACTCCGGACTGAAAGGCAGCTCCGGACAGAGAGACAGCTCTGGACTGAGGGGCAGTTCTGGACAAATAGCCGCTCTGGGCTGAGGGACAGCTCATGACTGGCTGACGGCTCTGGACGCTCATGGCTGGCTGACGGCTCTGGACGCTCATGGCTGGCTGACGGCTCTGGACGCTCATGGCTGGCTGACGGCTCTGGACGCTCATGGCTGGCTGACGGTTCTGGACGCTCATGGCTGACTGACGGCTCTGGACGCTCATGGCTCACTGACGGCTCTGGCAGATCCTGTCTGGTTGGCGGCTCTGGCAGATCCTGTCTGGTTGGCGGCTCTGGCAGATCCTGTCTGGTTGGCGGCCCTGGCAGATCCTGTCTGGTTGGCGGCCCTGGCAGATCCTGTCTGGTTGGCGGCTCTGGCAGATCCTGTCTGGTTGGCGGCTCTGGCAGATCCTGACTGACGAATGGCTCTAGCGGCTCCTGACTGACTAACGGCTCTGATGGCTCGGGACAGACGGGCGGCTCTAATGGCTCGGGACAGACGGATGGCTCAGACGGCGCTGGGGAGACGGATGGCTCAGATGGCGCTGGGGAGACGGATGGCTCAGATGGCGCTGAGGAGACGGATGGCTCAGATGGCGCTGCGGAGACGGATGGCTCAGATGGCGCTGCGGAGACGGATGGCTCAGACTGATCCTGTCTGGCGGAAGGCTCTGTAGGCTCATGGCAGACGGGCAGTTCATGCGGCGCTTGGCAGACGGACAGTTCAGGCGCCGTTGGGCAGACGGCAGACTCTGGCCGGCTGAGACGCACTGTAGACCTGGTGCGTGGTGCCGGAACTGGAGGCACCGGACTGGAGACACGCACTTCAAGCCTAGTGCGGGGAGCAGGGACAGGGCACACTGGACTCTCAAAACGTACTATATGCCTGGTGCGTGGTACCGGCACTGGTGGCACCGGGCTGAGTGCACGCACCTCAGGACGAGTACGGGGAGAAGGAACAGTGTGTACAGGGCTCTGGAGACGCACAGGTGGCTTAGTGCGTGGTGCCGGAACTGGAGGCACCGGGCTGGAGACACGCACCATAGAGAGAGTGCGTGGAGGAGGAACAGGGCTCTGGAAACGCACTGGAAGCCTGGTGCGTGGTGTAGGCACTGGTGGTACTGGGCTGGGGCGGGGAGGTAGCGCCGGAAATACCGGACCGTGCAGGCGTATTGGCTCCCTTGAGCACTGAGCCTGCCCAACCTTACCTGGCTGAATGCTCCCCGTCGCCCGACCAGTGCGGGGAGGTGGAATAACCCGCACCGGGCTATGTAGGCGAACCGGGGACACCATGCGTAAGGCTGGTGCCATGTAAGCCGGCCCAAGGAGACGTACTGGTGGCCAGATATGTAGAGCCGGCTTCATGGCACTTGGCTCAATGCTCAATCTAGCCCTACCAGTGCGGGGAGGTGGAATAACCCGCACTGGGCTATGCACACATACAGGAGACACCGTGCGCTCTACTGCGTAACACGGTGTCTGCCCGTACTCCCGCTCTCCACGGTTAGCCTGGTAAGTGGGCGCAGGTCTCCTACCTGCCCTTGGCCCACTACCTCTTAGCCCCCCCCCAGGAAATTTTTGGGTAGTACTCACGGGCTTTTCGGGCTTCCGTGCAAGACGCGTCCCTTCATAACGCCGATTCCCTTCTCCGATTGCCTCTGCTCTCCTCAGTGCCTCCAGCTGTTCCCATGGGAGGCGATCCCTTCCAGCCAGGATCTCCTCCCATGTGTAGCAACCTTTACCGTCCAAAACATCCTCCCATGTCCATTCCTCCTTCTTGCGCTGTCCGTTCCTCCCGTTACACCGCTGCTTGGTTCTGGTTATTTGGTGGGTGGTTCTGTAACGGTATTCCTCCTCCTCTTCAACTGAAGAGGAGGAGTAGTGATTGAACCAAGGCGCAGCGGGTTGTGATGACATATTTATTAAATAAACCGAAAAAACACGAACTTGACTACAAACTAACAAAACAACAAAACGGAGTAGACAAACCTGGACATGCGAACTTACATAAAACGCAGAACTCACGAACAGGAAAATGACTACACAAAAGACCGAACTTACAAACAAACCGAACAGTCCCGTATGGTGCGACAAACACTGACACAGGAGAGAACCACCCACAACGAACACTGTGAAACAACCTACCTAAATATGACTCTCAATTAGAGGAACGCCAAACACCTGCCTCTAATTAAGAGCCATACCAGGCAACCCTTAAACCAACATAGAAACAGAAAACATAGAATGCCCACCCAAACTCACGTCCTGACCAACTAACACATACAACAAACTAACAGAAATAGGTCAGGAACGTGACAATATTCTTTAAGTACCAATGGACACTTTCAACTGGTTGAGAAAGGGAATTATTGTTCCATTCCCCAAACGTTTGATGTTAGCATACTTCCTCTGTGGTAACAAAGGGCTTTCAAAGAGTCTATTCTGTAGAGTGGAGAGAGAAGGGGGAAAGGTATTTATTGGGGGGAGTCATAAACCTCACCCAACAGGGCAATGTCATGACAGTCCCCCTTTGTTGGGTTCAATCTTGCAATTATCCTGTAAGTTGTAAACTAACAAAAAAAAGACTGTTGGTTGTCCTGGTTGTGGACCATCGTTGTGGTCCCCCTCTGGCGTTTGACCCGGGTAGGGTTTCTGCGAATGAAGCAGGTCGCTCCAAGGATGGGCAGCGGATGTCCAGTGGTGATCGCTGTTGCGTTCCTGTCATCTTGTCTCCAAACTGGAAGGTCTGGGCAGTAACTTAGGCAGATGTTAACAACGCACACACACTCACAAAATATATTTACATTTCCTCCCAAATGAGCGGCGTTGTGGCACTAACTGATGGTTGTATGGGGAAGTTGTTTATGGCTCTATCACTTCCTAAGTGTCAAAGAAAATGAATAAAAGCATAAACAAAAGATAAATACAAAATGTAGTTGAACATTAACACCTTAAACATCTAATTGGACTGTATTCTATATTACGTCCAAGGTCTTGGCAAAATGACTATCATGGCATTGTCTCCACTGGACTTCCTTTACCACCAGTGTGGTACACCTCAGTGATATCTAAGATGTGTTCTGAGTTATCCCTGTCGAGGGGCTTGTTCGCTCCTCTCTGTTCTCATGGGGAAGTTTACAACTAGATTTGTTTCCTGCTCAGACAGCCTCATACAGTTTATGCATGTAGTGTCGACCCCCCCCCCCTCCTCCTCCTCCACCTGCCTCGAAAAGGCTCATGGGTCTGGGCTGGTATTCCCCCCCTTTGTGTTTCGGGACCCCCCCCCACCAGTTGTTGGTGTGGGTATCCGAGGCACAAACGAAAAGATCGGACCCTGTGTACGAGTTGTCAGCAGCCGCGTAGGTTGTAGATTGGCTGTAACCATTCAACCAAATCTCCTGGTGTTTGTGCTTCAAAACGCTTGGTGGCTGTTGAGGCCTATCAGTCACCACAGCGTCCACGTGGCAACCTCTTCAGTACCTGCGAACTGAGATGAGGAAATCTGTCTGTGATATCGCAAAGTGTTTCACCAGTGGGAGTCATTGGGTCAGTTGCTGGACTGACGCCATTAGTGTCATTGTATATTAATGATGTCCTGAATTATTCATTATTTGTATTTTTTGGGGGGGTGGGGGTTTGCCTGGTGTTCTATTATTACATTTTTTTCATTGTTTTCACAGGAATGTCCCTGTATTGATGTGTAATATTGTTATTATTGTTGCAATACATTTTTTATTAATAACATCGAATTGCAAAAATCACTGAAGCTGGAGTCTTATATCTCCCTCACTAAGTTTAAGCATCAGCTGTCAGAGCAGCTTACCGATCATTGCACCTGTGCACAGCCCATCTGTATATAGCCCACACAACTACCTCATCCCCATATTGTTAGATATTTTTTTGCTCCTTTGCACCCCAGTATCTCTACTTGCACATTCATCTTCTGCACATCTATCACTCCAGTATTTAATTGCTAAATTGTAATTATTTCGCCACTATGGCCTATTTATTGCTTTACCTCCCTAATCTTACTACATTTGCACACCCTATATAGATTTTTCTATTGTGTTATTGACTGTACGTTTGTTTATCCCATGTGTAACTCTGTGTTGTTTGTGTCGCACTGCTTTGTTTTATCTTGGCCAGGTCACAGTTGTAAATGAGAACTTGTTCTCAACTGGCCTACCTGGTTAAATAAAGGTGAAATAAAAGAACATTTAAAAAATACGATACTTTCTCTGTGGTAATAGAGTGGAGAGAGAAGGGGGAAAGGTATTTATGGGGGGTCATAAACCTCACCCAACAGGGCAATGTCATGGCATTTCAAATCTATTGATCAGAATATATGTTTGTAAACTCACCATTAAAACGTACCATAGTGCCTCCCGAGTGGCACAGCGGTATAAGGCACTGCATCGCAGTGCTTGAGGCGTTACTACAGACCCATGTTAGATCCCAGGCTGTGTCACAGCTGGCCGTGCCCTGGAGACCCATGAGGCGGCTCACAATTGGCCCAGCATCGTCGGGGTTAGGGGAGAGTTTGGTCGGCTACGATTTCCTTGTCCCATCGCGCTCTAGCGACTCTTTGTGGCGGGCCAGGCGCCTGCAAGCTGACTTTGGTCACCAGCTGGACGGTGTTTCCTCCGACACATTGGTGCGGCTGGCTTCCGGGTTAAGTGAGCAATGTGTTAAGAAGTAGTGCTGCTTGGCAGGGTTGTGTTTCGGAGGACGCATGACTCTCGACCTTCGCCTCTCCGTAGTCCGTAGGGGAGTTGCAGCAATGGGACAAGATTGTAACTACCTATTGGATATCAGGAAAAGGAGTAAAAGTACCCAAAAAAATACAAATAATAATACCATAGTGATTGAGTGTATATTTGCATTGCTACTAAGTGAACCTCCAATTGTTCCCAACTATTCCACCCGCTAAAACCCCTCCCCATCCCAAGTTGGGTTGTAATCACAGTGACCGGCAGACCACCCCTGTCCCCCCGGATCCCAGGGCTGTAGAGAGAATCCTGCATATCTTAATTTCCATAATTAACAATAATATTTGTAATAATGTAGGGAGTTCTAACCATCCTCTAACCAGGATTGCCATTACAAAAAAAAGATTTTTGGCAGGCAATTATTATTTTAGCAAGCAATTATTGTGATTCCTCCTGTATTGTCCCTAACATCACTACTCCCTAGCAACAGATGTGGGATACACACACACACACACACACACACACACACACACACACACACACACACACACACACACACACACACACACACACACACACACACCCATACACACTCAACTCCTTTTCCTTATAAACAACCATAAACTCAGATGCTCAATAGTTTTTCCATTCCTGAGCCCAACTCAAGAAAGGAATTGATTTAAGAATGCATATACAGTTGCAGCTGTTTGAGAAGGCATGCAAAATTGACATAAATGGGGGATATTTGATTAATTAACCATTGTCAAGTCCTAGGTGAGATCAGATACACCCCCTTCCCCAATCAATACCATATTTACATGTGCAGGGATACTGGAGTGATGGAGGTAGATATGTATAGGGGTAAGTGGACTAGGCAACAGGATATAAGATACAGTAGCATCAGTTTGTATGTGAGTGGGTGTGCAGGTACGTGGAGTCAGTATAAATCTATGTGCATATTATGTTTGAGTGCAAATGATGGAGTGAGTGTTTGTGTGTTGGAGTGACAATGTACGTGAGTGTGTAGGGCCCTATGAGTGTGCTTAGAAATAGTGCAAGTGTCACGTGTGCTCCCTCTCCGGGCTCTAGGTCACCAGGCTGCTCGTTATGGTGCGCACCTGTCACCATCGTTATGCGCATCAGCGCATTATGACACTCACCTGGACTCCATCACCTCCTTGATTACATGCCCTTTATATGTCACTCCCTTTGGTTTCTTCCCCAGTCGTCATTGTTTCTGTTTCTGTATCATGTTGGTGCTCTGTTCGTGTTTTCTTGTTTTGTATTATGTTACGTTTATTTATTAAACCACTCACTCCCTGAACTTGCTTCCTGACTCTCAGTGCACGTCGTTACAGCAAGGATGGAAATAAAGGTAAATAAAGAGGTTACTCAGGCAGTCCGTGTAGCTATGTTGTTAGCTATTTATCAGTCGTATTGCTTGGGGATAGAAGCTGTTCAAGAGCGTCTTGGTGTCAGACTTGATGCACCGGTACCTCTTGCCATGCGGCGGCAGAGAAAATTGTCTATGACTTGGGTGGTTGGAGTCTGACGATTTTCCGGGCCTTCTTTTCAGACCGCCTGATATAGAGGTCCTGGATGGAAAGGAGCTCGGCCCCAGTGATGTACTGGGCTGTCCATACAACCCTCTTTAGCGCCATGCGATCGAGGGTGGTGATATTGCCATACCAAGCAGTGATGCAGCCAGTCAATATGCTCTCAATGGTGCAGCTGTAGAACATGTTGAGGATTTGACATACAGTAAGTGCATGTGATACCAAAAAGTCTACTAGACAGTTACCACTACATTGGTGTCAGAACTGGAATAGTTATACACCCAAGCCTGCGAAGCATCTGATGAAGAAGACTTGGTAAGAAGAGGAGGAAATTAGCACTCTGCTCCAGGTGCTGAGTCTCGGCGGAAAGTGGTCCAAGGAATGAGGTGCCCATCCGGACAGTGAAGGTTGAGTCCTAGGAACCCTACCTAGCCCAGTTTCAGCTAGCCGTGTGGTAAAATGGATGGGCTGAAGAGGAAATGGCTGTGCAGCTTGCCCCTGTAGGGGCCGTACTAGACCTCAGCTCTGACCAGTGGAGGGACTACATCGCCCTAACTACCACCTTGAGGCAGAGGTTTGGCAATAGAGACTCCAGCAAAAGCATGCGGGAGAAGCTAGCAAGTTGCAAGTGAAATGGAGGTTAGAGCCTTGTTACCGGGGCTGCAGATACCCCCAGTTTGCCACAGCTGATAAAGATGAACTGGCCCTACATGCTCCCCCCCCCATAATTTGTTTCCATTGTGGTCAGAAAGGCCACATCGCTCGCCACTGTGAAGCCCACCTCAGCCCTTGCCCACACCTGAGTTGACAAGAATTGCCATTGGGATAATGATGAGGGGAACATCATCCCAGTCCCCTGACCCCTTGTTGAGCTGGAATATGAAGTTTGTTGTTTGGGCCAGATGCAGGGCATCTACCTTACATGCAGCATCAGCGGGGAGGCCTGGCAGGCGTTGATTAACACAGATTCCACGATAGCCCTTGTTCAGCCTTGTGTTCCTCCAGACACCAGGCCTTCCGGGTTGGACCCCTACCTCTATGAGGTCCTTATCGGTGAGAGTCAGCAATGTCTCGTTGGAGCACAAGTTCTGGTTGGCCGATATCCAAGATGACTACATCCTAGGGTTGATTTCCTCAGTCAAGCAGGGGTATACCTAGATGTTGGAACACGGAAACTCCAGATGAAAGTCTCTGTGATGGAACTTCGAAGCAGTGGAATAAGTCAAGGAAATTGTGGACAGACAGCCCCAGAAAGATCCTTCCTCCAGATGAGAGTTGATGCCGCCTGAACAGGTGAGTGTGCTCCAGCAGGTGACAAGTGGCACAGTGGACGTACCTTCAGAAGCTACCCAGCAAGCTGTGCGGGAACAAGGGCAGAGGTGTTCGGAAGGTCTGGAGCCTGATCAATTGGAGAAGTTGGAAACACTGCTTGCAGTTTCTGGATGTCTTTGCAGCATGAGATGAAGACTGCCGGAGAATCCGTCTGGTCCAGCACTCTATTGATACTGGCAACGCAGAACCTATCCGTTTGTGGCCCCATCGCTTGCCACTGGCGAAGAGAGGTAACGGAGCAGAAGATCCAAGAGATGGTGGAGACAAGTTTCATCAAGCCATTCAACAGCCTTCGGGCGGCCCCTGTAATCCTTGTCAAGAAGATGGACAGCTCGTGGCGTTTCTGTGCAGACTACAGGCAGCTGAACTATGTGACTAGGAAGGATTCCCGTCTCCCCCGCGCATAGATAATGAACTGGACTAAATCACAGGGCCACTGTGGTGCAGTTCCCTTGACCTCTGCAGCGGTTATTGGCAAGTGGAGTTTGCCCCAGAAGCCAGGCCGAAGACCACCTTCTCGATTGGACAGGGACTGTGGCAGTTCACCATGGTGCCCTTCAGGCTCTGCAACACTCCACCAACATTTGAGCTTCTTATGGAGCAAGTGCTGTGCACAATCCCCTGCACACACACAAGTGTGTGGTCTACCTGGATGACCTCCTTGTGCATACAGCAGACATCCAGGGAGCTCTGGCGAATCTGTGTGAGGTCTGTGTGCGCTTAGAATAGAATGCTATATATATATATATATATATATATGGGGGATGAATATAAATAAGGGTTAAATAATAATAAATAAAAAAAGATACAGCCATCCCAGCTCTGCAGATTTTGCTGCAAAGAGAAGAATCATTAAATAATTTATTTTGGTACTGTCCATATGTAGCATGTTTTGGTCACAGGTTCAAGAATGTAGAATAATAGTAAAGACATCAAAACTATGAAATAACACATATGGAATCATGAAGTTACCAAAAAAGTGTTAATCAAATCAAAATATATTTTAGATTCTTCAAAGTAGCCACCCTTTACCTTGATGATAGCTTTGCACACTCTTGGCATCCTCTCAACCAGCTTCACCTGGAATGTTTTTCCAATAGAAGGAGTTCCCATATATGCTGAGCACTTGTTGGCTGTTTTTCCTTCACTCTGCGGTCCAACTCATCCCAAACCATCTCAATTGGGTTGAGGTCGGGTTATTGTCCTGTTTGAAAAACAAAGGATAGTCCCACTAAGCACAAACCAGATGGGATGGCATATCGCTGCAGAATGCTGTGGAGGAGATGCTGGTAAAGTGTGCCTTGAATTCTAAACAAACCACAGACTGTCACCAGCAAAGAACCCCCACACCATCACACATCTTCCTCCATGCTTCACGGTGGGAACCATACATGCGGAGATCATCTGTTTACCTACTCTTTATCTCACAAAAACACGGCGGTTGGAACCAAAAATCTCAAATTTGGACTCATCAGACCAAAGGACAGATTTCCACTGGTCCAATGTCCATTGCTCGTGTTTCTTGGCCCAAGCAGGTCTCCTCTTATTATTGGTGTTCTTTAGTAGTGGTTTCTTTCCAGCATTTCGACCATGAAGGCCTGATTCACACAGTCAAATCAAATCAAATGTATTTATATAGCCCTTCTTACATCAGCTGATATATCAAAGTGCTGTACAGAAACCCAGCCTAAAACCCCAAACAGCAAGGAATGCAGGTGTAGAAGCACGGTGGCTAGGAAAAACTCCCTAGAAAGGCCAGAACCTAGGAAGAAACCTAGAAAGGAACCAGGCTATGAGGGGTGGCCAGTCCTCTTCTGTCTGTGCCGGGTGGAGATTATAACAGAACATGGCCAAGATGTTCAAATGTTCATAAATGACCAGCATGGTCAAATAATAGTAATCGTAGTGAACAGGTCAGGGTTCCATAGCCGCAGGCAGAACAGTTGAAACTGGAGCAGCAGCACGGCCAGGTGGACTGGGAACCACAAGAAGTCATCATGCTAGGTAGTCCTGAGGCATGGTCCTAGGGCCCAGGTCCTCCGAGAGAGAGAATGAAAGAATGAGAGAATTAGAGAGAGCATACTTAAATTCACACAGGACACCGTATAAGACAGGAGAAATACTCCAGATATAACAGACTGACCCTAGCCCCCCGACACATAAACTACTGCAGCATAAATACTGGAGGCTGAGACAGGAGGGGTCAGGAGACACTGTGGCCCCATCCGATGATACCCCCGGACAGGGGAAAACAGGCAGGATATAACCCCACCCACTTTGCCAAAGCACAGCCCCCACACCACTAGAGAGATATCTTCAACCACCAACTTACCATCCTGAGACAAGGCCGAGTATAGCCCACAAAGATCTCCGCCACGGCACAACCCAAGGAGGGGCGCCAACCCAGACAGGAAGACCACGTCAGTGACTCAACACACTCAAGTGATGCACCCCTCCTAGGGATGGCAAGGAAGAGCACCAGTAAGCCAGTGACTCAGCCCCTGTAATAGGGTTAGAGGCAGAGAATCCCAGTGGAGAGAGGGGATTAATTGTCAGATTCAACAGAAAATCTCTTTGTTTCTTGGGACCTAGAACTAGCATCACTGTTTCCTTATGTCAGTAACACAGGCTTCCAGCAAGGGCAATTTCCAGTTTCCTCTGAACAGTTGATGTTGAGATGTGTCTGTTACTTGAACTCTGTGAAGCATTTATTTGGGCTGCAATTCTGAGGCAGTTAACTCTAATGAACTTATCTTCTGCAGCAGAGGTAACTCTGGGTCTTCCTTTCCTTTGGCAGTCCTCATGAGAGCCAGTTTCATTATAAAGCTTGATGGTTTTGGAGGCTGCACTTGAAGAAACTTTCAAAGTTCTTGAAATGTTCCGGATTGACTGACCTTCATGTCTTAAAGTAATGATGGACTGTCGTTTCTCTTTGCTTATTTGAGCTGTTCTTGCCATAATATGGACTTGGCATTTTACCAAATAGGGCTACCTTGTCACAACACAGCTGATTGGCTCAAACGCATAAAGAAAGAAATTCCACAAATTAACTTTTAACAAGGCACACCTGTTAATTGAGATGCATTCCAGGTGACTACCTCATGAAGCTGGTTGAGAGAGCAAAGTTGTCGTCAAGGCAAAGGGTGGCTACTTTGAAGAATCTCAAATATAAAATATATTTTGATTTGTTGAACACTTTTTTGATTACTACATGATCCAATAAGTGTTATTTCATAGTTTTGATGTCTCCAGTATTATTCTGCAATGTAGAAGATAGTCAAAATAAAGAGAAACCCTTGAATGAGTAACTTTTGTCTCGTACTGTATGTACAAAATGGCATAACGGTAGCTCAAAAGGGACAGGAGATATGCTTGTTCAACGTTTGGTGGGATACAAAAACTCTAATTTGCAGAAAATGTCATGTCGACGAGCTTATAAGTACTTATGGGAAAAATGTTGTACAATGAGGAGATGCATATACTGTATGTACAAAAGGTCATGAATAGCTCAAACGGGACAGGAGATATGCTTGTTCGGAATTTCAGTTGATTACTATAGCGCCCCTTTTGTGCCAATCAGTGTAATGTTGTAAATGCCAGATCTCTATGGCAAGACGCATCATTCACCTAAGTTTCGTCAAAATCGGGCCAGTGGTGTCTGAGATGTCGAGTGTGACTAAAGTATGAACGGACAGCGACATCTCCCCACTTGGTTTATTGCTATATTCTCGCGTGGACAGACTTTGACAGGAGTGGAGCCTCTCGCTTTGCTTCTTCCTCTCTGTTAAAACCTCCTAGAGTGGATGTCCGCACCCCCGTGAGAATCGAATTTGCGTAATAAAAAAAATCCAGATAAAAATCTGTCATTTTAAGCTAGAAACACTGTATCTGTTTTTTTGTTTTGGATGCATCTCAATCCACCATCCACCATTGTCGCACTTCCGCATCTGTGGTGAAAGGTGACAGAGCTAGAGCGGTGTTTGTCAGACCATGACACATCCCGAAAATCAGTCTTCTCACAAAATCTTCTGTAGTGTCAGAATTGATTGCCTACAAACTATTATGACACCTCTATGTAAACATGAGATTCTCACGAACACGTACAGTGCATTCGGAAAGTATTCAGACCCCTTGACTTTTCCCACAGGCACACACCTGTCTAAATAAGGTCCCACAGTTGACAGTGCTTGTCAGAGCAAAAACCAAGCCATGAGGTTGAAGAAATTGTCCGTAGAGCTCAGAGACAGGATTGTGTATAGGCACAGATCTGGGGAAGGGTACCAAAACATGTCTGCAGCATTGAAGGTCCCCAAGAACACAGTGGCCTCCATTTTTAAATGGGAGAAGTTTGGAACCACCAAGACTTCTTAGAGCTGGCCGCCTGGCCAAACTGAGCAATCGGTGGAGAAGGGCCTTGGTCAGGGAGGTGACCAAGAACATGATGGTTACTTTGACAGAGCTCCAGAATTCAAGATTCTCTGGTCTGATGAAACCAAGATTAAACTCTTTGGCCTGAATGCCAAAATACTCACTCCTGGAGGAAACCTTGGTGAAACATGGTGGTGCAGCATCATGCTGTGGGGATGCTGTGGGGATGCTGTGGGGATGCTGTGGGGATGTTTTTCAGCGGCAGGGACTGGGAGACTAGCAAGGATCGACCTAAAGATAAACGGAGCGCTCAGGACCTCAGACTGGGGCAAAGGTTCACCTTCCAACAGAACAACGACCCTAAGCACACAGCCAAGACAATGCAGTAGTGGCTTTGGGACAAGTCTCTGAATATCTTTAAGTGGCCCAGATTTGAACCCGATCGAACATCTCTGGAGAGACCTAAAATAGCTGTGTAGCGACGCTCCCCATCCAACCTGACAGAGCTTGAGTGGATCTACAGAGAAGAATGGGAGAAAGTCCCCAAATACAGGTGTGCCAAGCGTGTAGCGTCACACCCAAGAAGTCCCAAATGTGGAAAAAGTCAAGGGGTCTGAATTATTTCTGTCAGTTGTTTTGAGGGCCACAGGCCTCACAAGACTCTTCTGAAGGTCCCCAGGTATCAGTGGAAAAAATGTATTGAAGTAAATACATCTTTCTTATATCTCTCAGATATAGGACACACTTCCTTTTCATTTTTTGGGGGGCGGTGTGGGCTATCTGTTCCATGTAGTGAATCTGTTATTCAATGCATTTGTATGGGATAATAGCAGTAAGGCCAAATAAAAATGTTAATGAAATAATTGTTTTATATAATTTTTTGATACTTCAAGGGGTCTTAAAATTCAAAATTAAATAGCAAAATTATCCTTGGTATGACCTTCTTAAAACAATTCCATATAGCTTATTAAAACTTCTTATGGCTGCAATCCCGTTAACGGGATGATATGACAACAGCCAGTGAAAGTGCAGGGCGCCAAATTCAAACAACAGAAATCTCATAATTAAAATTCCTATACCATTGTAAAGGTAATCTTGTTGTTAATCCCACCAAAGTGTCCGATTTCAAATAGGCTTTACAGCGAAAGCACCACAAACAATTATGTTAGGTCACCGCAAAATCACAGACAAACACAGTCATTTTTCCAGCCAAAGACAGGAGTCACAAAAAGCAGAAATAGAGATAAAATTAATCACTAACCTTTGATGATCTTCATCAGATGACACTCATAGGACTTCATGTTACACAATACGTATATGTTTTGTTCGATAAAGTTCATATTTATATCCAAAAACCTCAGTTTACATTGGCGCCATGTTCAGAAATGCCTCCAAAATATCCGGAGAAATTGCAGAGAGCCACGTCAAATAACAGAAATACTCATCATAAACTTTGATGAAAGATACATGTTTTACATAGAATTAAAGATACACTTGTTCTTAATGCAACCGCTGTTTCAGATTTCAAAAGCTTTACTGCAAAAGCACAATATTCAATAATCTGAGAACAGCGTTCAGCCACAAAAGGAAGCCATACAGTTACCGGCCAAATTGTGCAGTCAACAAAACTCATAAAAAGCATTATAAATCTTCACTTACCTTTGCTGATCTTTGTCGGAATGCACTCCCAGGACTCCCACTTCCACAAGAAATGTTTGTTTTGTTCGGTAATGTCCATCATTTATGTCCAAATAGCTATTTTTGTTAGCGTGTTTGGTAAACAAATCCAAAGTCAGGAAGCGCGTTCACTAAAAGCAGACGAAATGTCAAAAAGTTCCGTAACAGTCAGTAGAAACATGTCAAACGATGTATTGAATCAATCTTTAGAATGTTTTTAACATAAATCTTCAGTAACGTTCCAACCGGAGAATTACATTGACTTCAGATGTGCGATGGAACAGAGCTCCCTCTCATGTGAACGCGCATGGTCAGCGCATGGTCAGGTCATGATAGACCTGACTAATTCCTGTCTCCTTCGGCCCCACTTCACAGTAGAGGCATCAGACAAGGTTCTACAGGTTTTTGCCTGCCATGTGAGTTCTGTTATACTCACAGACATCATTCAAACAGTTTTAGAAACTTCAGAGTGTTTTCTATCCAATACGAATAATAATATGCATATATTAGCAACTGGGACTGAGGAGCAGGCAGTTTACTATGGGCACCTCTGTGCACCTTTCATCCAAGCTACTCAATACTGCCCCTGCAGCCATATTTATTTTTTTATTTATTTTATTTCACCTTTATTTAACCAGGTAGGCTAGTTGAGAACAAGTTCTCATTTGCAACTGCGACCTGGCCAAGATAAAGCATAGCAGTGTGAACAGACAACAACACAGAGTTACACATGGAGTAAACAATAAACAAGTCAATAACATGGTAGAAAAAAAAGAGAATCTATATACAATGTGTGCAAAAGGCATGAGGAGGTAGGCAATAAATCGAATAATTACAATTTAGCAGATTAACACTTGAGTGATAAATCATCAGATGATCATGTGCAAGTAGAGATACTGGTGTGCAAAAGAGCAGAAAAGTAAATAAATAAAAGCAGTATGGGGGGTGAGGTAGGTAAATTGGGTGGGCTATATACCGATGGACTATGTACAGCTGCAGCGATCGGTTAGCTGCTCGGATAGCAGATGTTTAAAGTTGTTGAGGGAGATAAAAGTCTCCAACTTCAGAGATTTTTGCAATTCGTTCCAGTCGCAGGCAGCAGAGAACTGGAAGGAAAGGCGTCCAAATGAGGTTTTGGCTTTAGGGATGATCAGTGAGATACACCTGCTGGAGCGCGTGCTACGGGTGGGTGTAGCCATCGTGACCAGTGAACTGAGATAAGGCAGCACTTTACCTAGCATAGCCTTGTAGATGACCTGGAGCCAGTGGGTCTGACGACGAACATGTAGCGAGGGCCAGCCGACTAGGGCATACAGGTCGCAGTGGTGGGTCGTATAAGGTGCTTTAGTAACAAAACGGATGGCACTGTGATAAACTGCATCCAGTTTGCTGAGTAGAGTATTGGAAGCTATTTTGTAGATGACATCGCCGAAGTTGAGGATCGGTAGGATAGTCAGTTTTACTAGGGTAAATTTGGCGGCGTGAGTGAAGGAGGCTTTGTTGCGAAATAGAAAGCCGACTCTAGATTTGATTTTGGATTGGAGATGTTTGATATGAGTCTGGAAGGAGAGTTTGCAGTCTAGCCAGACACCTAGGTACTTATAGATGTCCACATATTCTAGGTCGGAACCGTCCAGGGTGGTGATGCTAGTCGGGCGTGCGGGTGCAGGCAGCGAACGGTTGAAAAGCATGCATTTGGCTTTACTAGCGTTTAAGAGCAGTTGGAGGCCACGGAAGGAGTGTTGTATGGCATTGAAGCTCGTTTGGAGGTTAGATAGCACAATGTCCAAGGAAGGGCCAGAAGTATACAGAATGGTGTCGTCTGCGTAGAGGTGGATCAGGGAATCGCCCGCAGCAAGAGCAACATCATTGATATATACAGAGAAAAGAGTCGGCCCGAGAATTGAACCCTGAGGTACCCCCATAGAGACTGCCAGAGGACCGGACAGCATGCCCTCCGATTTGACACACTGAGCTCTGTCTGCAAAGTAGTTGGTGAACCAGGCAAGGCAGTCATTAGAAAAACCGAGGCTACTGAGTCTGCCGATAAGAATATGGTGATTGACAGAGTCGAAAGCCTTGGCCAGGTCGATGAAGACGGCTGCACAGTACTGTCTTTTATCGATGGCGGTTATGATATCGTTTAGTACCTTGAGCGTGGCTGAGGTGCACCCGTGACCGGCTCGGAAACCGGATTGCACAGCGGAGAAGGTACGGTGGGATTCGAGATGGTCAGTGATCTGTTTGTTGACTTGGCTTTCGAAGACCTTAGATAGGCAGGGCAGGATGGATATAGGTCTGTAACAGTTTGGGTCCAGGGTGTCTCCCCCTTTGAAGAGGGGGATGACCGCGGCAGCTTTCCAATCCTTGGGGATCTCAGATGATACGAAGGAGAGGTTGAACAGGCTGGTAATAGGGGGTGCGACAATGGCGGCGGACAGTTTCAGAAATAGGGGGTCCAGATTGTCAAGCCCAGCTGATTTGTATGGGTCCAGGTTTTGCAGCTCTTTCAGAACATCTGCTATCTGGATTTGGGTAAAGGAGAAGCTGGGGAGGCTTGGGCGAGTAGCAGCGGGGGGGGGCGGGGCTGTTGGCCAAGGTTGGAGTCGCCAGGAGGAAGGCATGGCCAGCCGTTGAGAAATGCTTGTTGAAGTTTTCGATTATCACGGATTTATCGGTGGTGACCGTGTTACCTAGCCTCAGTGCAGTGGGCAGCCCCCCCCCCCCGGCTTAGACAGGGTGTAGACTGTAATGGGTTAACACGGTAGAATTGATGCACATAAAAAAATACTGCGCTGGAATGCGGCTTAAATCGACTTTACTCAAAAAGCTTTCCGCTAGATAAACTACTTTTTAAAAAACTTTTAATAAACTTGTTTGGTAGTGGTGATCGAACGACATATGCTCAGTTGGTCTCGAGCTCTGTGCAAGTTGGAAAAGCAGTGTGAGCCACCTTTTGTGACAAACCTCAACCTGTAACTTTTAATAAAACACAAGTAACCCAAGCCAACACCACAAACAAATATAAGTAACACAAACCAACACCACAAAAAAATATAAGTAACACAAACCAACACCACAAATAAATATAAGTAACACAAGTATAATCACATTACTTGCTTTCTTGCTACGGTAGCTACATAGACAATAAAATGATTTTTTTTGTGTGTGTAATTTCAGCCTCCCCTAACGCAGGATGTGATGACAGAGAGTGTATTTTCTGAAAATTATGATGATAGGTTTATTTCCCCTTTGATAGCTACTGGACCATAAACCTACACATTGTCTTCCAACTCACCTTTTTAGCACAGATGCAGCACCTATACTGTACATTGTGCATCAAAAATAAACATTATAACTTGTGAATCACAATACATTTTATTTTAGATTACAGTCAAGAAATACAGACTACAAATGGGACATGACTCAAAATACAAGAAAAAGTACATTAGCTAAATAAATGCATAATAAAAGCATACTGTTAAATAATTCACCATACATTGACCTTATAGAATACTTTTAAATGTGTGAGGATTGATTAAGTCATTGCTTTGATTTGTTACACTTTGTTTTGTGTTGGCTCCCATGATATGAATCAGACAAAGTGAATTAAGATTATTTTTTTTCAGTTTTACAGGTATTCATGGGCAAAATTAAATGGCAAAAAACAATAATGTGAAAAAGTTATGATCTGTTTCAAATATTTTATACTGTCCGATACCTACATAGGAACACATTTCATTTCAAAATAAATCATACGGATCAGTCACAATTAAATAAAATTCTGAAAAGTGTCACAGTTTTATACAGCAATACAAATATTGCTCAGTTCATAGATGTACATAATACTTTGGCAGCACTTCAGCTCAGCTAAAAGATGCTTAAAACATAAATAACACACACTTTAACAGGCTTGACACTATCTTAAACTTACACACAACATGAGCTACTATTTGCAAAATGTTCATAAAGGCCTATACACTATTTTATTGGGATCAATAATCAAGCATACAGACTTTCCCACCAGGTTTCCTTCTTCTTTCCAAAAAACTGGAGTATACAGAGAGAATATAAGCAGTTATCAGACCATTTCTCAGTAACATTGGGTACGGTACAGCAGAAAACAGATTTTGAGATTGCTCTCTAAGTTGACCTTTAAGGAACCAAAGAGGCTGGCCAGTACAAACATGTAGGTGTCTAAGAATTTCACTAAAGGTGTGATTCAGATTCAAACAGATAAATTGATAGAATTGAGAATTCTAGAAAGTGTGAAACAGAAATTTGCTAGACCTGCTCAAAACAAATGTTAGAGGTATGTATTCCTCACACTCTTTTTTTTTCAAAAGGATGAGTATCAACAAAACTAGAGGGGAAAGAGTAAGAGGAAACAATGCAAAGGATAGACAGACCACTCAACCAATCACAGGGTGCAGAGCAAAGGCTCAAGATAAAACAGACTGTGTGAGATGCTGCTGCACTAATGCTGCAAGAGGGTGAGTGGGGCATGACGGATTCTGGATCATTATGCCAGCGCCTTATTTGCAGGGTGTGTGTGGTGGGGTGACACTGGTCCTGCTTTGTCTAGCCATTCTGATCCTCCTGTGTTTGTGGGGGTGTTTGGAGTGGTGCTGCTGAGTCCCCGTTACACCGTTCCAGGGGCTCAGCCTCTGGCTCCTCAGGAGCTGGGCTGGGCTGGAGCTGGGAGGGGGAACCAGGAGTGATGATGGCGGGTGCCTTCTGTGAATTGGGAACCTGGAGGGTGAGTGAGGCCTCTGTGCTGGCAGGGGTGCCCTCAGACCCATCAGCTGGGGGTACTGGAGTGTTGCTCGGGGTGACAGGGCCAGCAGTGGCCCCTGGAACTGGGCTGGAGGCACCGGAGTCACTCTGTTCTGGAGCTCGAAGCCTCTTCATCAGGGTTGTGACCCTTACAGCTTTCTGCGGAAGAGCAAGACCATAGAAGGATGTTTTTAGAACACCATCATCTAACTGAACAAACTGTCCAGTGAATGAATCGAACAACATATGCACAACATTCATGCATTTTGCATACTACGGTGTAGCCCAGTTCAGAAATGGTTGTATTTTTTTTTAAGTTAGTTTGACAGAAAGGAAGAGTACCTTCCACTTGGCTTTGGCAAAGTTCTTTTCAATTTGCCCACACACTCCATCCCTGATATTCTTGTTGGAGGCTGCATTCCCAGAAATCCTGAAACAAGGGATAGGTAAACAGAAAACCCACCAAAACACTTGAGAAGACAGAAATTGGTATGTATTTCAGTCTTGGATCCATACCATTCATGGTTGATGGCCTCCTGTGCAGTCAGTCTTTGATCCTGCTCCACTTCCATCAGACATGACACCAGGCTTTTCGCTGTGGAAGAAATCGACAAGAACAATACAGTACACATCTGCTCTTTCTCTCCTCTGGCGCAATAAAGTGGACACGCCTAAAAACCGTAGTTTTTCCATCTAGCTGCTTTACTGGTTTATAAATGTGATAAGTAGTACTGCATTTTGATTTGAAATTACATGACTCTTTATACCTGAGTCAGATATATCATCCCAGTACGGTGAGTCAAACTCATAGTCTCCCGACAGAATCTTGCGGAAAAGGTTTTTGTCGTGATTATCATAGTCTTCATCTTCCGTTTCGTCATAGAAAGGGGGGTTTCCTGACAGACTAGAGGAAGGGAAAACAAGACTGTTGATAGTCACCTGAGATGGGCAATGACATTAATACTGTATGTGCAAGACACTGTAAACGTTAGTGAACTTAGGTGATAAAGAACACTCACAGAATATACATGATGACCCCGATGGCCCAGCAATCCACTGGCCTTCCGTACCTCTGACGACCCACCACCTCAGGAGCTGCAGGAAGACACACAGAATCCAATATTTTGTTAATAGAAAAATGGAATGCCCAGAGGTAGCAAGATGGTGTCCAGCTCTAAAGTTGCCAAACCCATCTGCCCCCATAAGTCTATGATCTGCCCTCCTCCCTACCCCCTCACCAAGGTACTCTGGGGTTCCACAGGGGTCCTTGATGAGTCCGCTCTCCAGCTTGGCCAGGTGGAAGTCACTGATCACTATTTTGGAGTGCTTCAGGCGGTTGAAGTACACCAAGTTCTCCAGCTGTGTGAGACAAAACAAAGTGTACATTTAAATAGATCATAATTCATTTTTGTTATGTAGAAAGCATGACAAAATATTCATAATTGTCAGGTTAAAGAATTACTCATGGTGCCATTCAATACATGTTTATTTCAGGCAAAGGGCAAAGTAGCTTAATTTCTAATGCTGGCACCCAAGTGAGTGGCCTGTGGTGTAATAGCCACTATGCAACACCAGATGGGGGCAGTGTGCTGGGTGTGCAGTATACCTTGAGGTTCCTGTGGACGATTCTCTGGGAGTGCAAATAGGCCACGGCTTCCAACACCTGTCTGACAACGTTGCTGGTGTCCTTCTCTGAGTAGTAGCCTTGGTCTAAGATCCAGTCAAAGACCTCTCTGCCTGTAGCTCTGCAGAGAACATACAACATATGACAGTGGTTTTCTCTGTATCATTCAAATGTACTGTAGGCCTCTTGCAAAACTCAAGAAGTCAAATCAACTCTCAGATGAGACGACTAAAATGAGATTCTCCTGCAGAATATGGAAAATAGACATTTCGCACAGGGGTTCAGAAAGGGAAGCATGCATTGACAAGTCTGCAGGATGTAGGCTATCTTTTTGTATACTCCTTAAAATGGTGTAAACAGTGGGAGGGAACCACAATGACTTCAAGGGAATGAGTACAAAAAACGTAAAAAATAACCAACGTCATTCAATAATTTCCAATAACACTCACAGCTCCAGGAAGAGGAAGTACTCCTTTCTAGTTTCAAAGACATCAACCAGCTGGAGGATGTTATGATGTTTTACCCTGTTAAAAAGGGAGACACAGAAGGAAACAGAGAAAGACATAGACAATATTACATATCAAGCAATTATAAGATTAACTAGCAATCATCAAAATATACTACATTTGATCATTTGTATCAGTGGTTTAATGATTTAATAACAATTAGAGAATTAGACCATTTCCAATTGAAGTGAAATTCAGATTATGAAATGCCTACTCATGCGCTAAATAAAATTAGTAGGGGAGAGTGTGGCAAATTGAGCCAAAGGGGTAAGTAGAGCCACCCGTGTTTCTAGGAAACCATACACAAAATGTATAATTTGACCAAATATTTAAGAAGAGGTCATCTTTTCATGGAGTCTGCAAAGGAAAAACCACATGGAAGAAGGGGTAAGCAAGGAAGCAGCAGAAAAGTCACGTTTTTAAGCTACTTTATCAACAGGAGCTGATAAAGCGCGAGGTACAGGAGGGAGAGAGAGCTGCTGCTCTAGCAGACGAGGGGATGGGGGAGTGTTACTGTGAGCGAGTGACATGGGGAGCAGGGAGGAGGGAGAGAGAGATGAGAGACAGCAACCAACCAAGCCGACTCACGCTATAGTAGAATAATACCTGCCATAGTTAGGTTATTTATCATCCAATATGATTACGTAGGACCAGTCTTGACTACATCAAACCGAGAAGATACTCTGAACAAAAATATAAACGCAACATGCAACAATTTCAAAGATTTTACTCAGTTACAGTTCATATAAGGAAATAAGTCTGATAAGCTAAAATCATTAGGCCCTAATCTAAGGATTTCACATGATTGGGAATACAGATATGCATCTGTTAGTTACAGATACCTTAAATATAAACGGAGGAGCGTGGATCAGAAAACCAGTCAGTATCTGGTATGACCACCATTTGCCTCATGCAGTTCGACACATCTCCTTCGCATAGAGTTGATCAGGCTGTGGATTTTGGCCTGTGGAATGTTGTCCCACTCCTCTTCAATGGCTGTGCGAGGTTGCTGGATATTGGTGGGAACTGGAACACGCTGTCGTTCAAGTCGATCCCGAGGATCCCAAACATATTCAATGGGTGACATGTCTGGTGAGTATGCCGTCCATGGAAGAACTGGGACATTTTTACCTTCCAGGAATTGTGTACAGATCCTGGCGACATGGGGCCGTGCATTTTCATGCTGAAACATGAGGTGATGGCAGCGGATGAATGGCACGACAATGGGCCTCAGGATCTCGTCACAGTATATCTGGGTATTAAAATTGCCATCAATGAAATGCAACTTTGTTCGTTGTCCGTAGCTTATGTTTGCCCATACCATAACCCCACCGCCACCATTAAGCATTTTGTTTAAAATCAGCAAACCGCTCGCCCGAACATCTGCACAGTAGAGTTGAATCAGGGATTCATCCGTGAAGAGCACCCTTCTCCAGCTTGCCAGTGGCCATCGAAGGTGATAATTTGCCCACTGAAGTTGGTTAAGACGCCAAACTACAGTCAGGTGAAGACCCTGGTGGGGACAACGAGCATGCAGATGAGCTTCCCTGAGACAGTGTGTGCAGAAATTCCTCAGTTGTGCAAACCCACAGTTTCATCAGCTGTCCGGGTGGCTTGTCTCAGACGATGCCGCAGGTGAAGAAGCCGGATGCGGCGGTCTTGGTCTGTCGTGATTGCACGTGGTCTGCGGTTATGAGGCCGGTTGGACATACTGCCAAATTCTCTAAAACAATGTTGGATGCGGCTTATGGTAGAGAAATGAACATTAAATTATCTGGCAACAGCTCTGGTGGACATTCCTGCCATCAGCATGTCAAATGCAGGCTCCCACAAAACTTGAGACATCTGTGGCATTGTGTTGTGTGACAAAACTGCACATTTTAGAGTGGCCTTTTATTGTCCCCAGCACACGGTGCACCTGTGTAATGATCATCTTGTTTAATCAGCTTCTTGACATGCCGCACTAGCTAGCAAGCTAGGCTAATTGAGGCTGCACTTTCTCTTCCTACAGTTAAAATAACAACTCCATTCAGAATTTTAAGTAGCAGCATACCTGTTGGCTCTTCGTCGTTGTAGCCTATCCTTTAACTTTTAATTCCATAATTGTAATTCCATCTTCCATTGATTAGATACATTATTTGTACAAAAGTATGTGGACACCCCTTTAAATTACTGGATTTGGCTATTTCAACCACACTGTTAATGACAGGTGTATACAATTGAGCACACTGCCATGCAATTTCCATAGACAAACATTGTCAATAGAATGGTCTTACTGAAGAGCTCAGTGACGTTCAACGTCGCACCGTCATAAGATGCCACCTTTCCAACAAGTCAGTTCGTCAAATTTCTGCCCTGCTAGAGCTGCCCCGGACAATTGTAAGTGTTGTTATTGTGAAGTGGAAACCTGTAGGAGCAACAACGGCCTCAGCCACAAATTGGTAGGCCACAAAAGATCACAGAACGGGACCGCTGAGTGCTGAAGTGCGTAGTGCATAAAAATCGTCTGTCCTCATTTGCAACACTCATTACCGAGTTCCAAACTGCCTCCGGAAACAACGTTCTTCGGGAGCTTCATGAAATGGATTTACATGGTCGACCAGCCGCACACAAGCCTAAGATCACCACGCGCAAGCGTCGGCTGGAGTGGTGTAAACCTATCTGCCATTGGACTTGGAGCAGTGGAAACACGTTCTCTGGAGTGATGAATCACGCTTCACCATCTGGCAGTCCGACGGACGAATCTGGGTTTGGCGGATGCCAGGAGAATGCTACCTGCCCAAATGCATAGGACCAACTGTAATGTTTGGTGGAGGAGAAATAATGGTCAGGGGCTGTTTTTTATGGTTATGGTTATAGGCTAGCCCCTTTAGTTCCAGTGAAGGGAAACCTTAACGCTGCAGCATACAATAACATTCTAGACGATTCTGTGCTTCCCTCTTTGTGGCAACAGTTTGGCGAAGGCCCTTTCCTGTTTCAGCATGACAATGCCCCTGTGCACAAAGCGAGGTCCATACATAAATGGTTTGTCGAGATCGGTGTGGAAGAACTTGACTGGCCTGCACAGAGCCCTGACCTCAACCCCATCGAACACCTTTGGGATGAATTGAAACGCTGACTGTGAGCCAGGCCTAATCGCCCAACATCAGTGCCCGACCTCACTAATGCTCTTGTGGCTGAATGGAAGCAAGTCCTTGCAGCAATGTTCCAACCTCTAGTGGAAAGCCTTCCCAGAAGAGTGGAGGCTGTTATGGCAGCAAAGGGGGGGAATAACCCCATATTAACGCCCATGATTTGGAATGAGACGTTCGACGAGCAGGTGTCAATATACTTTTGGTCATGTATCTCCTAAATTTAGCCACATAAGGAGGATCTATGGCACTTTGATGACTTATAATTGGAGAACAACAAGCTACACGTACCACTCTCGTGAAAAGATCAGCAGAATAAATTATACAATTTCTCTCTCTCTCTCTCTCTACTGCAGCATTCAGGTTTGGATATGTACGGGTCCTTCCGGACAAGTCAGCTCAAATTACACATACCTGAGACCAGTGACAATTATTTCAGATCTGACCCAGACCCGTGACATTATTTAGAATTCTGGATCCAGACCTGCTCGGGTCCCGGATTGGGTCTGGGGTATTCAGGTACAGGTGGATCCGTGAGACCTTAAATTTATTGTGGTATAGGTTTCATGACGCTAGTATCTAAACCAAAGTAGATATTTTTAAGATTGTTCAATACATCAGTTGTGGTCTCTATAAGCTTCAATATGTTTCTAAACCTAGCATGAAAGTGAATCATTGTAATATAGTCAAAATGTTTGCCTTGGGGTAAGTTGAGCCAAAGGCAAGTTGAGCATATTTAAGTGTTTTCGTCACAGGCGTAATGAAAGGCATTATCACTGGGATATGAGGTAACAACAGGGCCTGGCCTATGTCAAAAGTGTTTTTTAAAAAGTACAAAGTGTTAGGTGTTGAGCCTCGGTTAAAAGATGCTTAAAATGATTGAAAGACAGAAAAGCAATTGTTATTGGGAAATAAAGATCGACATGGTTTTAAAAAGGTAGTGGTAATATTTCATTCAGTACATACATTTGAAGGCGGTTAACTTAATCCATACCCGGGGTAAGTTGTGTCAAGAGACCACTTTTGTGGGACAAGCTATGTTTTCAAAACTGTAATGTTTACATGAATTCGGATTTTTGGGGGGATACACAACATCCTGAAATATACTGTATGTAGATATCTTTGTTCGAAAGAATACTATATTTCCCTTGACAGAGGGCTGCTGAATGTAAAACATGGCTCAACTTGGCCCACTCTCCCCATAGACAAAAATGTACAATAGACATTAAAAACAGACATAATTTGTGATATTGTAGGGGTGCATTAATGATTATATTTTGTTATGTATGGAGAGTGGACCATTTCCACTTCCAGTTAATGAATACAAACTAGAGATTGGTCTCACTACCAAAGTTTATTCTTAACTTATTCTACTAGGCAAGTCAATTAAGAACAAATTCTTATTTTCAATGACGGCCTAGGAACAGTGGGTTAACTGCCTTGTTCAGGCGCAGAACAATTTTTACCTTGTCAGCTCGGGGATTTGATCTTGCAACCTTTCGGTTATTAGTCCAACGCTCTAACCACTTGGCTACCTGCCGCCCCGAAGTACTCCACTGACATGCTAATAAGACATTTCATTAGGTATTTAAAGGAATCTTGATTGACATATTTTATTCATAGTTTTAAGTTAATTCATGTTTTAATTAATGTAATCCCAATAGTTTCAATTGCATTTTAATATTTGTTTTTAAAATACTGATGGGTCTGTGGCGCTTTCATTACAGATCCTACTTCAAATTCAAGTCTGGACTGCTCAAGAGATATTGCTTCATTGTAACTATTTGTTAAAGGCAGATGGATAATTCAAGCTGAACAGGACTGGTGTTATGGAAATGTTATGGTGATGTTATGGAAACAATAACGTTAGTAATTAGTAACCATTATTAACTAATTTCTGTTAAATATCTCTACTGCGTTTTTCTTCTCCATTTCAATTGCATACAGGTGAATTGTAAAACTATCGATAATCGTAACAGAATGATTCATGCTTTCCTGTGGCATTTCAGATGCCACGGATAAAGCTTTGCATTAATGAATAAGCCAAAACGGAATTTCACTCACATATTCAAGATTAGAATCTCATTCTTGGCAGCTTTCCTCACTTTCCTCCCGTCCTTTTTCAAGAACTTTTTACAGGTGAACATTTTGAGTGTGTTCTTATCCTTCGCTCTGAAGATCTCACAGAACTCCTCCCTTAATCAGGACCACACACAAGAACAAACGAAAGAAACATTTTAAAACGGTCAAATCTATACCGAAAGGAAGAGGTATATGTGTTCCTATTAAGTCACAGTCCCAGAATACAGAATGTAGCAGTCGTTTAAACATTGTGAAGGAATACTCACGATTTGACAATTTGTCCAAGGTCATATTTATCGGTCACCTCTGAGGGATTGTTGTAATCCTTATTCTCCCTGAGTGTCAAACAGCCAAATGGCATGGCAGCTCCTGCCCTTCACAGGGAAATCACACCAGCACCGCCTGTTAACAAGACAGAGCATATTGTTGCTACAATACACATTAAAGCAATTGTACATGAGAATGTTAAACATGTTAAACAACTTCTTTAGTGTGGCTGTGCTGCGGTCATAGGTACGAGTTCCATCTCACTACTAAACAACTGAATAAGAGCACCAGGACATACTCTGCTGCTAAAGTTTATTACCTATCCCTTCGCCTAGTCACTTTATCCCTACCTGTAGGTACACATCTACCTCAATTACATCATACCCCTGCACATCGACTCAGTACTTACCCTGTGTATGTAGCCAAGATATCGTTACTCATTATGTATTTATTCCTTGTGTTATTATTTTTGTATTATTTCTACATTTTCCTCTATGCATTGTTGTCAAGGGCCCATAAGGAAGCATGTCACTGTTAGCTCTAAATGGCACAATTGTAATAGGTTCCTGCTGGATGTTAAATCCCTCACCTACCTACTGTAGCAGTCCACTTTGCTGAATACAAGTGTAACAATACTCTATCTGAGTGAGGTTACATAAGACCAGGCCTGGCATTGTGTTAGAGGTATCCAGTCTATAAGTAGCCTGTCATTGCTAACAACTAAGGTGCAGACCAAAAAATGTATTCTTTCAATGCAATGCACACATTAGCCAGCATGCACTTATCATTTTCAAAATGTGTTTATGGAACATGCCGCTCATTGAGTTCATCACGCACTTTGAACTCAACATGATAATGACTTAGATTCAAATCTTTAGAGAACATTGTACGCCATGGGACCTTGAAAATAACCGGATTAATTCATATTCATCCATCACATGACTCTACTGTACAAAGACTTAAGTCTCCAGTAGTCTGGAAGGCGTGTTTATTTTTTACTCAACAGTGAGCCAGCTAGCCCTGTACTGGCATTGCGGCTGCAACCTTTGTCTGCTCTTTGTATCTCTGTGAGAGTACTCTGAAATGATGTACAGCAATGGGGAATGCGGGGGGGGGGGGGGGGGGGGGGGGATATGCATGTAATAAAAGACAAGCTGGCAAATGTTTCAATGTAAAACATTGATTTAATTTCCAGCACATTGCTCATATTTTTATGAATTCAGGATAGCATTCTTTGTTCTTTTCTAACTAATTTACTAATTAGCCAGTGTGATCCTCAGAAGCAAAGTTCATTGATTGTATTTGATTGAGGAACAAAGGGAAATCACCATTTTATAGAACTGAATAGGTTTCCATGAATCTGGTCCACAGCAGCAACACATACTCAGTATTCAGCATGGGACTATTAATATCACCAGGAGCAGCAGTAGCTATTGTTCTTCCTGAGCAAAGCATACAGTTCCCTGAATACATGCAATACGAATATGATCCTCTCTGGATGGGTTTCTGGCTGCTGAACAATCCTGTTGATTTGGCAGCAGAGGAAGCAGAGTGAAATATAGTGGGAGGAGGAGGAGGAGAGTGAATTTGACCGAGGTGTCATCTCAGTGGAGCCATCAATCATGTCCCTATTATGAGAAGAAAAATGGATTCCTCATCTCTGGTGGAAAATCAATGCGAGGTTTCACTCTGTGGTAGAGGAAAATAACACGTCCTTATGGAAGGATCATGAATATATGAGGAAACAACAAAAATAAATGATACAGGGAATAAGGCATTTGGCCTTTGTAAATGAGCCATTACCATTCCTGCATTAATAGCTAATAGATTTCAAAACAGTTCTAATCTTGTAGTAGTATTAGGAGTAACAAATAGTTAGGTACAACTACATTTTATGTAAGAAATGCACATTTCTAGGTGAGTAAATTTATTGGGAAACAATCTTGTTGTACATTAAGGTTCACTTATTTTCTTTTGACAACACCAATCATTCATGACGTATGAGGCATCTGCTATGCTCGTTGTGAGCCTTCCTTTACTAATGGCTAGTAGAAGGTAAAGGTTACAGCAGGACTAACGTCATGTAGTAGGTGTTAAAGAAACACCTGAAACCAAATGCCCCATATGACGAGAAGCTGTTGGGGTCGGTTCTCTTCTGCACTGTTCAACCAATCCAGTAAATGTGGAGGGGTTAAGACGGAGTGTCACCTAATTAATATCCCTGATAGAAACGGTCAGTGGCCCGGTCAGTGGCCCGCTTGGGCCAGTGAATTTCTTTTGTAATAATGGTATTTTTTTTATCTATCGGAAAGTATTCATACCCCTTGACTTATTGTATACTTTGTTGTGTTACAGCCTGAATTCCATAATTACAAAGTGAAAGCATGTTTTTAGACATTTTTGCAAATGTATTTAAAATGAAAAACTGAAATATGTAATTTACATAAGTATTCACAGCCTTTCTCAATACTTTGTAAAAGCACCTTTGGCAGAGATTACAGCTGTGAGTCTTTCTAGGTAAGTCACTAAGAGTTTTCCATACCTGGATTGTGCAACATTTGCCCATTATTCTTTTCAAAAATCTTCAAGCTCTGTCAAATTGGTTGTTGATCATTGCTAGACAACCATTTCCAGTCTTGCCATATATACAGTAGTGAACAAAAACATCAACGAAAATGTAAAGTGTTGGTCCCATGTTTCATGAGCTAAAATAAAAGATTTCTCTCAACTTTTATGAACAAATGTGTTTACATCTCTGTTAGTGAGCATTTCTACCTATCCAAGATAATCCATCCACCTGACAGGTGTGGCATATCAAGAAGCTGATTAAACAAGATGATCATTATACAGGTTTACCTTGTGCTGGGGACAGTAAATGCCACAGATGTCTCAAGTTTTGACAGTGTGCAATTGGCATGGTGAATGCAGGAATGTCCACCAGAGCTGTTGCCATAGAATTTAATGTTAATTCCTCTCCCATAAGCCACCTCTAACGTTGTTTTAGAGAATTTGGCAGTACGTCCAGCCAGCCTAACAACCGCAGACCACGTGTAACCATGACAGCCCAGGACCTCCACATCTGGCTTCTTCACCTGCGGGATCGTCTGAGACCAGCCACCCGGACAGGTGATGAAACTGTGGATTTGTACAATTGAAGAATTTCTGCACAAACTTTCATAAACCGTCTCAGGGAAGCTCATCTGCGTGCTCGTCGTCCTCACCAGGGTCTTGACCTGACTGCAGTTCGGATTCGTAACCAACTTCAGTGGGCAAATGCTCCCCTTCGATGGCCACTAGCACGCTGGAGAAGTGTGCTCTTTATGGATGATTCCCAGTTTGAACTGTACCGGGCAGGTGGCAGACAGCGTGTATGGCATCATGTGGGCGAGAGGTTTGCTGATGTCAACGTTTTGAACAGAGTGACCCATGGTGGCAGTGGGGTTATGTTATGGGAAGGCATAAGCTACGGACAACGAACACAATTGTATTTTATCAAGGGCAATTTGAGTGCACAGAGATACCATGACGAGATACTGAGGCCCATTGTCGTGCCATTCATCCGCCACCATCACGTCATGTTTTAGCATGATAATGCACGGCTCCATGTCACAAGGATCTGTATACAATTCCTGGAAGCTGAAAATGTCCCAGTTCTTCCATGGCCTGCATACTCACCAGACATGTCACCCATTGAGCATGTTAGGGATGCTCGGGATTGACGTGTATAACAGTGTCTTTTAGTTCCCGCCAATATCCAGCAACATCACACAGCCATTGAAAAGGAGTGGAACAGCATTCCACTGGCCATAATAAACATCCTGATCAGCTTTATGCAAAGGAGATGTGTCGCACTGCATGAGGCAAATGGTGATCACACCAGACACTGACTGGTTTTCTGATCCACACCACTACCTTTTTAGAAAAAGTATCTGTGACTAACTCACAAAAAATAGGCTTGCCATATTCCCAGTCATGTGAAATCCATGGATTAGGGCTTAATTTATTTATTTAAATTGACTGATTTCCTTATATGAACTGTAACTCACAAAAGTCTATGAAATTGTTGCATATTTAGATGTGTTTAGATTTTTTTTCAGTATAAACTAAGCCAATCATTACATTTTTGCACCCGTTACTGAAATGGTTGTTCCAGTTTAACAGGCTTAGGTAGTTTCCTCCACGGTGCTTAACCCTGGCAGTCATTACGAATGCAAGTCCCGGATTAATACACATTTCAACTGTTGGATAGTCTAATGCTGGCTAGATTCCAATAGGAATTACACATCATTTTACAAGCCAGTATAATGTGATTTACAAATAGGGTTGCAACATTCTGGTACATTTCCCAGCTTTTCCAGAAATCCTGGTTGGAAGATCTGTAAACAATCCACAAAATTTGTGGAATTTTGCAACCCTACTTGCAGGCCTGGTGTGGCCTGTAAACTGAGCTTCAGGCCACAGTATAAGGCCTTATGATATATGTAATAGTTGAATTATAAATTTTTATATTTGCCCAGGAACTCACCGTGTCGCTGTCACTAAGAAATACAGTCATGGGTGGTAACTCTACAATTCAATCGAAAAGGCAAGCCACACTGGGATATGATTGGAGGCGTGGCTTAGTAGGGGCGTTACATTTAATTATACCTTACAAAAAAAGCTGCATTTGTATTACTCATATGAAGGTAGTACTGCTTACTTCAGCTCTTTAAGTTTCTTACTTTTTTTTTTTTAGGTAATCAGTTTCCTGTTTGAGTACTCAGGGACGTTTTCACTCTTCTTGGTAAGCAACGCCAGTGTAGATTTGGCATTAGGTTTTAGGTTATTGTTCTGACGAAAGGTGAATTCATCTCCCAGTTTCTGGTGGAAAGCAGACTAAAACAGGTTTTCCTCTAGGATTTTGCCTGTGCTTAATGGTGGCTGCATAACATGATGCAGCCACCATTATGCTTGAAAATATGGAGAGTGGTACTCAGTAATGTGTAGTATTGGATTTGCCACAAACATAATACTTTGTATTCAGGACAAAAAGGTTAATTGCTTTGCCACATTATTTGCAGTATTACTTTAGTACATTGTTGCAAACAGGATGCATGCTTTGGAATATTTGTATTCTGTACAAGCTTCCTGCTTTTCATTCTGTCAGTTAGGTTAATATTGTGGAGTAACTACAATGTTGTTGATCCATCCTCAGTTTTCTCCTATCACAGCCATTAAACTCTGTAACTGTTTTAAAGTCACCATTGGCCTCATGGTGAAACCTCTAAGCGGTTTCCTTCCTCTCCGGCAACTGAGTTAGGAAGGACGCCTTTATCTTTGTAGTGACTGGGTGTTTTTATACACCATCCAAAGTGTTCAATGTCTGCTTTTTTTTTTACCCATCTATAAGTGTCACTCTTTGCGAGGCATTGGAAAACCTCCCTGGTCTTTGTGGTTGAATCTGTGTTTGAAACTCACTGCTTGACTGAGGGACCTTACAGATAATTGCGTGTGGGTTACAGAGATGAGGTAGTCATTAAAAAATCATGTTAAACCCTATTATTGCACACAGAGTGAGTCCAACTTATAATTTTACTTGTTCAGCACATTTTCACTCCTGAACTTATTTCGGCTTGCCATAACAAAGGGGTTGAATACTTACTGACTCAGGACATTTCAGCTTTTTATTTTTCATTAATTTGTAAAAAATTGTGGTATCCCAGGAGGTCTACCCGGGGGATGTTAATAGAGGGGAGGTACATGAGGCAACGTTGGCTTCCTCCGCTGAGAATACGGGAGCTGGGCACCCGCATTACCTGCACGGACAGCTCCAAGTGCAGGTAATTAGGGGAACGTGCCAACCAGGCGTGGAGGCAAAATATAAGGAGCACTGTGGCACCCCGCGAGAGAGAACGGGGCAAGACCGACACCAAGCAAAAGGAGAGAAGGACCGCGCCAAACCTAAGTGATTTTCTTTGTTATGTTTATTTTCTGTCCTAGTAAAGTTGTTTTTGCGGACTAAAACCTCCCTGTCTCTGTATCAATCTCTGCACGCTCAACCCAACACCCTACGGTTTACCACAAAATGTATAAAAACATAATTACACTTTGAAATTATGTGGTATTGTGTGTAGGCCAGTGACCAAAAAAATCTAAATTTAACCAATTTTAAATTCAGGCTGTAACTAAACATAATTTGGAAAAAGTGAAGGAGTTTGAATACTTTCTGAAGGCACTGTAATTGATTCAAAAACGGAAGAGAGCATGCAGCTCTCAAGCAGCTGGTTGTGTGGAGTGAAGACTGACAGTGTTAGTCAAGATGTTGCAAGTTATGATATCTCCCAGTGAATGCTAAGGCAAGAACAGATATGCAAAGCAGGTATTTAAACATTTCAAAGTCTTGTTTGAATATTTGGAATTAAGTCATCATGGATTCAACCCTTTTTTTCTCAATTTTCGCCTAAAATGACATACCCAAATCTAACTGCCTGTAGCTCAGGACCTGAACCAAGGATATGGATATTGAAAGGAAACACTTTGAAGTTTGTGGAAATGTGAAATAAATGTTGGAGAATATAACACATTAGATCTGGTAAAAGATAATACAAAGAACGAAACATGTGTTTTTCTTTTTTTATTGTACCATCATCTTTCAAATGCAAGAGAAAGGCCAGAATGTATTGTTCCAGCTCAGGCACAATTTGGATTTTGGCCACTAGATGGCATCAGTGTATGTACAAAGTTGTGGACTGATCCAATGAACCATTGCATATCTGTTCAAAATGTTGTATCAAGACTGCCCAAATGTGCCTAATTGGTTTATTAATACATTTTCAAGTTCATAATTGTGCACTCTCCTCAAACAATAGCATGGTATTCTTACACTGTAATAGCTACTGTAATTTGGACTGTGCAGTTAATCATTTAAGATTTCTACCTATATCAGATATGTTTATGTCCTGGGATTTTTTTTGTTACTTACAACCTCATGCTAATCACATTAGCCTACGTTAGCTCAACCATGCCGCACGGGGGGGACACAGATCCAGTAGAGGTTAAAATTCAGAAATATCTAGGCTATTTGGTCCTTGAATAGTCAGTGAAGTTATTGTAGCTGATTTAGTTAAGTTTTATTTCTGATTTAAGAGATGTAGGTGCTTTCGTTTGTTTCCTGCCATCTCAATTGAAGGGTGTTGCGTTATTGTGCTTGTTGTCGTAAAACCATGTGCGGTTATTATGAGCAAGACAGCATCGAATGTTGGCTTCAACTTGGTTTTCCATACAAAGTGTTCCATTACAAAGGGAACCCGGTTTTTGGTTGCTTTCTCCTTTTAAAATATGATATAGTAACCCCTCAACAACATCTAGTTTTAGCAACTTACTAGCTAGCTACCACATGAACAGGTGCAGTTTTATAGGGTCAGCTGTAGTAGTTCGGCACAGCTGGATCAAATTAGGTTTAAGTGGCTTGCACATCAACAGACTTTTCACCATGTCAGCTCAAGTAATTGAACCAACAACCGTTTGGTTAGTGGCCCTTCGCTCCAACCACTAGGCTAACTGCCACCCACTAGTGTGTTTGTGTTGGGAGCATGCTGTCTATTTAGTCAAGCAATGCCCACATTATAAATAATGCCAGTGTCAATGCAGGCCTGTTAAAATTATTAAATAATGAATTATTCTTCAAATGGTAATTAATAGGCCACATTTTTTGCATACATTTTGGGGGAAGTTTTTTTTCACAAAAAATAGTGCTTGAAAAAGTCCTTAGGATACTTGCTCAGCCCGTAATAAAATCACCTGCTATTGAAATTATGCACACATCATTTGCTTTCTTGCCAGTATTTATTTCATTCGGGCCAGTAGTTTTCAGTTATTGTGTGCAATGCCTGTAGGCCCTATCTATCTACAACTTTGTGTAACGGTTAGTGATGCTAATGATAGCCTAACCGTTTTCATATAGGTGGAAAGGCAACTAAACGGTAACTACAAAGTAGCCTCTGCCTACCTGGCAGAATCATGATTATTTGCACCAATCCAGTGGCCATTTGTTTTGAAAGCCCTACACCACTGAATTAAAGGGCAACTTCTTTGCTGTTACAGTAAAGCCTGCTTTTCCACTGACTAGACCATGTAAAGAACACACTCCATCTCCCAGAATAGCTCTTTGGGCCAGGAGAGCAGACTGAAGTATAATTTCAGAGCCAGAATGATTGCATCCAGAATTTGTTTTTCCTCAAATTAACACACAAAAGCCATTAGCTACTCAGTCTACACTCTGGCAGAGGAGGGTGTTATTTTTGTCTACTTCATCGCAAAAACTTTCAAAGCGTTGATTAAATTCCCTTTTCCTAGTGTTTCAACAGTGCTGTTTACAGCAGCAGCAGCAGCAGCAGTCCTTCCTGCATTGGTTTGGTGCGGAGTGGGCAATATCTCCAGCCGACACGTAGACTGGTAGTAATGAGCCAGGAGAGGGAAATAATGAACCCTGTGCAGCGAGAGAGGAGAAGAAGAGTGAATAGTTCTGTTTCAGGTTGTGAATCAATCATCGGCACGGGAAGGAGAGAGTCTCTGGGATGAAGACTCAGAGGAGAGGAGAGGAGAAGAGAAGGTTGAGTGTAGTGCGGGCCACAGTGGGACTCATTACTATATATCTCCAGGATCAGGTCTCCAGAGATACGCATTGCCTGACTCGCTGGCTGAATAGCACAGTGGCGCTGATATAATCAGCCTCCCCTCAAGCAACTCTATTACTGCAACTGATAAACATACATCAAATCATATCAAATGTTATTTGTCACATGCTTCGTGAACAGCGAAGTGCTTACTTACGGGCCTTTCCCAAAAATGCAGAGAAATTAAATAGAGAAATAATACAAAAGTAATAACACATAAAACATCTAAGTAATAATAAATACACAATAAGTAACAATAACTTGGCTATATACACGGGGTCGATGTGCAAGGGTACAAGTCGATGTGCAAGAGTACAAGCTAATTGAGGTAGATACGTACAGTACCAGTCAAAAGTTTGGACACCTTCAAGGGTTTTTCTTTATTTTACTATTTTCTACATCATAGAATAATAGTGAAGACATCAAAACTCTGAAATAACACATATGACATCATGTAGTAACCAAAAAAGTGTTAAACAAATCATAATATATTTGAGATTTTAGTCTTCAAAGTAGCCACACTTTGCCTTGATGACAGCTTTGCACATGCTTGGCATTCTCTCAACCAGCTTCACCTGGAATGCTTTCCCAACAGTCTTGAAGGAGTTCCAACATATGCTGAGCACTTGTTGGGTTTTTGCAAGGACTGATTTGACGTCATTTCCGGTCACACCGTGTAGACTTGTCTATGTGCTGCTGTGCGGTTTGTTGCTAACCTTACTTTGCTAACTGCCAACTTTACAGTTTTTATTTTTTAATTACCGTTTTATATTTACATTTTTTCCCTCTTTTGACTTTTTTCATTCAACTTTTTCACCCCAGACGCTTTATCTGGACGTGGTTCATCAGGACCTCCACCACCCGAAGCTAAGTAGTAACATTAACATTATGCCATCTAATTATAGTCGCTGTACTCATAATATACAGGAGAACGATCGCCTTATGGCGAGGATAGCTGTGCTGCAAGCCCAGCTTCAGACGCAATCGTTAGGCAAGGGTAATTTAAGTGTAGGAAAGGATGAAACAGCGTCTGTGCCACCAAAAAGTACAGATAGTAGTATAAATCGCCTCGTACAGTCCTCGCAGCCGGACAATTTTCTCATGGCTTCTGGAGGGAAATGCTGTAGGATTGCTCAACCGGTGTCGCTCATTCAGTCGACAGAAACTTTCAACCGGTTCTCCCCATTAAGCAACGGGTCGGAGTCAGAGGCCGTGCCTTCTCTGGTCTCTCCTCCTCCCGTTACGGGGTCTGAGACGCCGAAGCCTCCCACCATTAGCTCTGACAAATTGAAAACCCTAGTCATTGGCGACTCCATTACCCGCAGAATTAGACCAAAAAACGAATCATCCAGCAATCATACAATGTTTACCAGGGGGCAGGGCTACCGACGTTAAGGCTAATCTGAAGATGGTGATGGCGATGGCTAAGGCTAAAACTGGTGTGTAACTGAGAGTATAGGGATATTGTTATCCACGTCGGCACCAAAAATGTTAGGATGAAATAGTCAGAGGTCACCAAGCGCAACATAGCTTCAGCGTGTAAATCAGCTAGAAAGATGTGTCAGCATCGAGTAATTGTCTCTGGCCCCCTCCCAGTTAGGGGGAGTGATGAGCTCTACAGCAGAGTCTCACAACTCAATCGCTGGTTGAAAACTGTTTTCTGCCCCTCCCAAAAGATAGAATTTGTAGATAATTGGCCCTCTTTCTGGGACTCACCCACATACAGGACCAAGCCTGACCTGCTGAGGAGTGACGGACTCCATCCTAGCTGGAGGGGTGCTCTCATTTTATCTACGAACATAGACAGGGCTCTAACTCCACTAGCTCCACAATGAGATACGGTGCAGGCCAGGCAGCAGGGTGCAGGCCAGGCAGCAGGCTGTTAGCCAGCCTGCCAGCTTAGTGGAGTCTGCCACTAGCACAGTCAGTGTAGTCAGCTCAGCTATCCCCATTGAGACCGTGTCTGTGCCTTGATCTAGGTTGGGCAAAACTAAACATGGCGGTGTTCGCCTTAGCAATCTCACTGGAATTAAGACCTCCTCCATTCCTGTCATTATTGAAAGAGATTGTGATATCTCACATCTCAAAATAGTGCTATTTAATGTTAGATCCCTCACTTCCAAGGCAGTTAAAGTCAATGAACTAATCACTGATCATAATTTTGATGTGATTGGCCTGACTGAAACATGGCTTAAGCCTGATGAATTTACTGTGTTAAATGAGGCCTCACCTCCTGGTTACACTAGTGACCATATCCCCCGCTCATCCCGCAAAGGCGGAGGTGTTGCTAACATTTACGATAGCAAATTTAAATTTACAAAAAAAAGACGTTTTCGTCTTTTGAGCTTCTAGTCATGAAATCTATGCAGCCTACTCAATCACTTTTTATAGCTACTGTTTACAGGCATCCTGGGCCATATACAGCGTTCCTCACTGAGTTCCCTGAATTCCTATCGGACCTTGTAGTCATGGCAGATAATATTCTAATTTTTGGTGACTTTAATATTCACATGGAAAAGTCCACAGACCCATTCCAAAAGGCTTTCGGAGCCATCATCAACTCAGTGGGTTTTGTCCAACATGTCTCCGGACCGACTCACTGCCACAGTCATACTCTGGACCTAGTTTTGTCCCGTGGAATAAATGTTGTTGATCTTAATGTTTTTTCTCATAATCCTGGACTATCGGACCACCATTTTATTACGTTTTATTAAACCTTCAAACTGCATACTGGACCCTATTCCAACTAAACTACTGAAAGAGCTGCTTCCTATGCTTGGCCCTCCTATGTTGAACATAATAAACGGCTCTCCATCCACCGGATGTGTACCAAACTCACTAAAAGTGGCGGTAATCAAGCCTCTCTTGAAAAAGCCAAACCTTGACTCAGAAAATATTTTTAAAACTATCGGCCTATATCGAATCTCCCATTCATCTCTAACATTTTTGAAAAAGCAGCAACTCACTGTCTTCCTGAAGTCAAACAATGTATACGAAACGTTCTGGCTGGATGCCCACTTCCACCCGGCAAATGAGGGACGCTGGCACCGAGCACACCGGCCTGTGAATACTCAACCGAGACACAGTGCGCATCACCCCATAACACGGGGCCTGACCAGTCACATGCTCGCCACGGTAAGCATGGGGAGTTGGCTCAGGTCTCCAACCTGACTCAGCCACACTCCCCGTGTTCCCCCCCCAAAACAATTTGGGGGCTGCCTCTCGGGCTTCCTTGCCAGCCTTGTTCCCTCATAACGCTGCCGCTCCGCCTTAGCTGCCTCCAGTTCCTCCCTTGGACGGCGATACTCCCCAGCCTGCCTCCAGGGTCCCTTACCATCCAGGATCTCCTCCCATGTCCAGGAGTCCTCTCTACGCTGCTTGGTCCTTTGGTGGTGGGAAGTTCTGTCACGGCCGTTGAAAAAACTGGACCAAGGTACATTTTCTTTTATTGAATAAAAATGACGCCAAACAAAACAACAAACACTACAAAAACAAACCGTGAAGCTACAGGCTATGTGCCCTAAACAAAAGTCAACTTCCCACAAACACAGGTGGAAAAAAGAGCTACCTAAGTATGGTTCTCAATCAGAGACAACGATAGACAGCTGCCTCTGATTGAGAACCACACCCGGCCAAAGAAAAAGAAAACATAGAAATGAAGAAACTAGAATGCCCACACTAGTCACACCCTGGCCTAACCAAAATAGAGAATAAAAACCTCTCTATGGCCAGGGCGTGACAGTTGCACCGTCTACAACCACTGTGATTATTATTATTTGACCCTGCTGGTCATCTATGAACATTTGAACATCTTAGCCACGTTCTGTTATAATCTCAACCCGGCACAACAGAAACACATTCTCTTCCATCACAGTTGCCACAGACTTCTACATAACACTGCTTCTACAGTACCTGGAGTAAATGTATCTACTGTAAAATTTACAACAAAAGAGTTCAGAAGTCAAAAACAAAGGGACAATGACATACAAGGGTTGTCATATCTGTCTTGATTTTAGCTGTAAATTTGACAGCGAGTCAGTTCTGACATGTGGGACACTCTAGCTCTTTAAATGAGTCAATACCTTCCTCAGTTTGAGATTAGATCGACAACACCACTCCCCAAATGTTTGTTTTAGACATATTAGCTTTGTACTCTCTGGCAATCCCTTAGTAGCAACACATGCAGGGGTATGTTTGTGACTGTTTAATATCTTAGTCATTTAGCAGACACTCTTATGCAGAGCAATTTACAGTAGTGAGTGCATACTTTTTCCCCCATTGGAATCAAACCTACAACCTTGGCATTGCAAGCCCCATGCTTTACCAACTGAGCCACACGAGACCTGTAATCTGCTGTCACCTAGCAGCACATTGATCCTAGCATCCATATTCGATATTCTACGTGGTTGTAAAGAGATAATGAAAGAGCGGTGCCAGCAGGTTTGCCAGCACATTTTCATAAGCTGCTTGTGTGTGAATACATTCATTTTTGTTTTGACCTTCCATACATACCCTAAAATAAGCCTCTGCAAATGTGTTTCTGTTTGCTCTGTCGTATGAATGATGAGGGCATGAGGCCAGTATTGTCAACTGTAGGCTACATTGGATGTATTGGCACTTGGCATACGGAGAATGCAAATGTAGCCTAGCCTTAAACAGTAGCCTATGTAGTATGTATCAGTAGGTACGTTTCCATCCAATAGGCAACAGATTTTCATATGAATATTCCAATATTTGCATTTTCCCACCACAGATGTTTTCCCATTATTGCGGATAAAAGGCAGTGTGTGATGACATAGTGCACATAAAAATAACGTTTGCGGTTAAATTCCCATATACCTAATAAAAAAGTGAAATGGCTTTTCATCGCATTTAACTCCACTGATGGTTTTGTCACTAAAAATGTTGCGTTATATAGTGAATGTGCCCACGCTGATCTTGACATGTGCGTTCTAGCCAACAGCTCGCAGATACAGTGTGGGTATAGTTTACATGATGAGATTATTATGAACAAAAAGAGCAAGATTATTTCTGTTTATCAAACGGCAGCTAAGCATGTCACCAGAGTAAGACTCTTGATATTTATTGGAAAGGAGCATCAAGCTCATCACCGTGCACTTTTACCACCCTGTGAAGTTCATCATAACTTATTTCATCTGTAGCCAAATCAACTGCGTGCTTTCGTAGTGGGAGGACCACACAACATATAATCGCCTGACTCCAAGTTTACTTCCATATGATGGTTATTGTATCAATATTACAGTTTCCACTGTCATTGCTCGCATAATACATTTTTACATTCCACCTTTTGATTTGGAAAGTTTACCGACAAATTAACTGTATCCATCAGGCCTGACATGACATTTTTCATCCGACATGTACTTTACTCGCATAAAAAGATTGGATTTTATCACTCCCCTTCCAGTGTAGGATTATCTATCGATATGTGTAGTTTCTAACCGAATGAATATTTCATTAACTGCATTATTAACACTTTATAGGACACTATAGGGGGAACATAAGGGGGAAAGGAGAATGTTCATGTTCACAATCCACTATCTGAGGAGCCATTTTTGAAGACTTCTAGAAATCAAGGGAAGAGACAGTCAGGTGTAAGAGAATATAGCCAAAGACACATGCTCACATATGCACTCTGAACAATATGGAATAATGCAGATATACGTTTGAAACATATGTATTTCGTAGCTAAACATGTTCTGTGCATAAACAGCCTACAGTATACAGCCTGTATACAGTATGCACACCTCCTTTCTCTTCCGTCTGAAAGCTGCAGAGCTCAGCATCACTCCCTGGTACTGTATGTTAAAACAGAGATTTGTTAGTAGTTTCAAGTCCAAAGTACAGCCTGCCACTCTCCACATGCTGAGACCCCTTCTCAAGCATGGATCCTAGGGGAACGAACCCCACAAAGGCTGCCTGCCTGGCTGTCTCTAACCCAGTGGTTCCTAAACTGTGGGGAGCGCCGGCAGGGGGGGCGCAGGGGGTGTAACACAAGCATACTCTTATACACACACACACACACACACACACACACACACACACACACACACACACACACACACACACACACACACACACACACACACACACACACACACACACACACACACACACACACACACACACACACACACACACACACACACACACATCATATTAGCTTATATAACTGCTTCATAATGACATTCCCCCTTGTTCTACAATCCCATTATGGTTTTGCTATGGAGCTATTGTTCCAATAGTGAAGTGTTGGCTCAGGGGTCACTTTTAAAAATGGTTTCATGTCTGAATAAGAGGACAGTAACAATAACCCTTGTTCACTTTTTATTCTATTATTTTGTTTTCTAAGCAGAGCATTAATCCAATTCAGTTTCAGCAAACATAACAAGTGCGAGACACAGCATCAATCAGTGGTGATACTGATATAGCTAATAGAAATACTGCTTAGCATAATGCATAAACATTCATCATTCTTCGCTGTATTGTCTGAGCCTCTGTGCTAATCATGAATATGCAAAAAGCCTCGTCACAACACTGTTACACACTAACCAGGTTTCCATCCAACCTTTTTATGCGAGTAAAGTACATGTTGGATAAAAAATGTCACGACAGGCTTGATGGAAACAGCAAATTTTGTCGGTAAACTTTCCAAATGACGACAAAACAAAATACGCTATACAAGGTGGGGTCTTTTTGTGTCTGTAAAATGTATTATGTGAGAAATGGCGGTGGAAACATCTTTATGAGCAAATAATAGAGAAAATAACGAAGTAGGATTTGTTTTGTGGTCCTCCCACTACGACTTGGAAAAGCATTCAGTTCATCAGGCTACACATGAAATAAGTTATGATGAACTTTACAGGGTGGTGAAAGTGCACCGTGATGAGTTTGATGCTCCTTTTCAATAAATATCAAGGGTCTTATTCTGGTGACATGATGGTCGATGCTTGACTGCCATTTGACAAATACAATTGGACTATGGCATTGTCGAATACTCGTTTCTGATTGGCTTGAAGGGCATTCTAGCATGTGCATTATTTCCCTATAATGCACGGTATATCAGCACAGTCGAATAACAATGACTATAGTTCTATGTTCGAGCTTCTTTTGAAAGCGAAAGACGAATTGAAAACATTATTGACGTTGTTGAATTCGATTTTCATAATAGCAAGCTAGGACTGATGGTTTGGTTAGATAAACTAGCGAGTATGTTTGTTTGGTTACCAAGGTAACTACTGAAGCTTTCAAGTAAACTTGCTAGCTACTTCATTGAATGTTGAACACATTTCTACTGGCAAATTAATACATTTCAAGTGGCAATTATGTTAAATTATAGCCATGGTATAAAAGGGATAATCAATTCGGGGCTCTATGCGAGTTATTTTTATGTGCACTACGTCATCACACACAGCTTTTTATCCGCAACAAGTCCATTTGATGGAAACATATCTCTGGTGGGAAAATGCCCATGTTGTTTTTAAGAAGTTTTTAGAATATTCGCATGAAAATCTGTCGCCAATTGGATGGAAACCTATAGTTCTTCAAAGAATCTGCGTTACAGTAATATCAACTGTCTGGTCCAGGGTCTGTTTAGGACTATAATTCAGGGTGCCACAATCAGTAAACTACACCATAAACAAATGCTAAATGTATATGTATTGTGGCAGATGGCAGGGAGAGGTGAGGGGAGTGGTTATTGAGGGGAAATATCTTGCAGGTCGCTGGCTCCACCCCCGAGCCTTATATGGACTTCCTGCCCCAACGAGGCGAGGCTGTAGCTCATTAAGCCAGGGAGTGCTTGGGGACAAAGGAGGGAGCAGTGAACCAAGAGAGTGATGAAGAGTGAGAGAAGCAAGAGCAATATCTGTGTGATTACCCATTGTGACCTGGACTGTCGGACTACCCTCCTTGTGTATCGGACCGGATTGGCTGAGGACCCGAGTGTGAGGATTACCCCAAGAAAACAGAACGGACAAAGAGAACAGCTTGTGGATTGTGAAGTAATTGGTGAATTCCCCCTTCTTCCCCAGTGTACAAAAACCACTAATAAACTTCCCATTTGCATTCTATTTGTGCTACTGGTGCAAGTTTTGTTACTGAACTTGGTGACGTGGAAACCCCACACCCTTGAGCCTGCTACAGTATATTGAGATTCATCATCAAATAATCAACATAACTTGCAATACACATGCTGTATAGTAGTCCATAGTTTTTTTTAGCATGGATTGCATTTACATGCAATCTCCTTACTCTGATTCAAATTCTTTTGAGTATACTTTAAATGCCCTGATGTGCCTCTAATTTTGGCTTTGACAACAGCTGATCAATTGGATATGTGGATGCGCAAGGAATAGCGGGAAACAACGCAATTGTGGCATGACGCATTCTCATTATTCGAAAATACAATGTTTTATAGTATTCAAATTTTCAGAAAATCAAGTATAGGTTAAATGCCAGGATGTTATACTCATTTTGGCTCTTCCTCTAGTAGATTGGAAGGGGTGGGCTGTGAGTGATAGGACCTAGTTCTCTTCAGGTAGCCAAACAACAAAACTGTGGCTACTGAATTGGAAAGATGCCTAATAGCAAAGCTTCTGCGGTGGTATTCAAATGTAGGCTAAATAGTTTTTGTTCTACTTAAAATTATCACAAGTAGGCCTATTGCATCGAAGCGGAAGTCTTAGAAAAATAAATTATGTTTTCTCATTGACAAGTATTTATTGTTCTCTTGCCCTTTGTCAGAGCTTTGAAACTAAACTAAATACTAAACCGTCTTTTGATTTTTGATTGTGTCGGCAGCGGGGACTCGAAATGTGGCTGCGTTATTTATGTCATGTTAATCAGGCCTTTTGATTTGAACACATGGATTGTTTTAGTTTTGTAGGCTAGGATACCTATTTAATCTATGGATCAAGCATTAGCAATCATTCTGATCTCGTTCCCAATGATCAGTGCTTTAGTGTATTATGTTGCTGTCCAGCGTTTCTGATTTGTAGCCTTTTGATTTGAACATTTGAACACTTCTGGCTATTTGACTTAATTTATATATGTTACAGAACTTTGGTTTCACTAAATATGTTGAAATGAAACTAAATAATCAGTTTCTTTCTTTAGTACTTTTGAAATAGGATAGGTAGATTACATAGCCTACAGTACAGGTAGAATGTGGTAGTCTGGCTATAAACAGCCTATTTAGGCCTATAACTCCATTCCTATTCAATTCAGAGTTTAAGAGAAATCCATCGAATTGGAAATGAGCTATTATCAGCCTGGTTAATGCGATGTTTGTCTGTTGAATTTGGAAATATCCACCTGCACTCGGCCCCGCCCCGCCCCGCCCCGCCCCACCTACTCAGCCAGTCAAGAGCTGAGCCAGTCAGGACTGCGTTGTGGCCGTAGCATACTGCATACTTTTTACTAAACGGTTTGTGCTAAAAATATGTGACGATGAGTACATAGTATGCAGTTTAAGTATGTAGTACGCTGGTATGGGTATTTGGACACAGTCAGTCTTTATCTGAGAGTAATGGCTTGGGAGCTACAGAGACTTCAAATATTTTACCGCAGATATCGTGATGGAGTAATAAGGCGTCATGAACTGTACAATTGGGTGATCCTTGACTGGCTGTTTCAGTAGCTCATTTCATACTCTCTCATAATACTGTATGTACCATACAATAACCAGGTAAATTATTCTCTCCAGTCTCCCAGGTCTTTTTTTAAATATTTTTTTTAACCTTTATTTAACTAGGCAAGTCAGTTAAGAACAAATGTTTATTTTCAATGATGGCCAAGGAACAGTGGGTTAACTGCCTTGTTCAGATTTTCACCTTGTCAGCTCACAGATTCGATCTTGCAACCTTTTCGGTTACTAGTCCAACGTTCTAACCACTAGGCTACCTGCCGTCTGACGTAGGCATGGCCCTGGTGCCTGATCCGTGGCACGACCTGGGGCCCACGAAGGTTAAGGCTTATGAAGCACTAGTGACAGGGGGGAGATGGTCATGCACAACCTCAAGCTAGGAAACAGACGTTGCCTTTTGGAACGTAAGACCGTCACTGTGTATTATCCTCGCTTAGAGGAATTTGATTAAATCAACCTCAATACAGACTAGATTTAGTATAAAACAGATGAAACACAAACATATATCGTCGCCAGGGGTGAAAGTAAGCCAGTACGGTCTGGTACAGAATCCTGGGAAAATAAATAGTGGCGTTACGCTGTAACACAAAATGCCAAGAAAACTGTTGGCTATTACACCATTATTTAACTTTGCCGCATGTCAGCCGCATAGAAAATGAGCGAATTGACTTGAAACTGGATGGTATAGTACGCTCCAAATTACAGTGTAGTTCCATGAGAACAATTACATTTTGCCAAGGTGGAGATGAGTGGCCAATACCGAGATGCGTGCGGACAGCAGTGGACACATCAATTCAGGCTACAAGTATCATTACAATACACTTGTAGGTGTTTTGTAACAGATGTCTCTTTCTATTCATCAAATTGTGTGTGTGCACAGTGCACTGTTTGGATGCTGGAATTATTTGATGAGCGGACGAACGTGCGCAGGTATCCTACAGGAGCGCTTTTTTGAAATGATTGACAATCAGATAAAAACATCACGACTGGTTGTGTTTATGCCACATTAAAAGATAACACATGTTAGAAGTCATATGACAAATCTTTACTAGGTCTACTAGGCACACAGAGATCATATGAAATGAATAGGGATTCTATATGTAATTCGATGATTCCATCTAAATGCTATAATTATTTTTATGTATGTGACACATAGGGAGTCCCATACCGGTAAGAAATTAAATCTACTTTCACCCCTGAATGTTAGTGATGGGGGGAAAAATCGATACAGTTACATATCGGGATATTATTTTTGATGATATATATCTTATTTTCCCTGTAGTTGGCTGTACCTGCACCAAAACTCCAGTGTTTTTCCTTTACATATTTTTCTCCATCTTCTTTTTATTAAATAAGGAGCCAATTTGTTTCCAGATCTTTTATTTCCATGACTGATCAAAACTCATTTTCTCATGGCTCTCTCTGGTCCCTCTGCTGCAGACATATGGTGAGTAACATGTTTGGAACATCAAATCGCAATACAATCCCATTATTGAATCGCAATACATATAGAATCGTGGGAATCGCAATAAATATCTAAGTATCGTGATAATATCATATCGTGAGGTCCAATTCCCAGCCATACTGATCGTTGCCATCAGCACCTAGGACAACAGATTCCACAACAGAACTGCAAGGGAATCGGAAAACTACATGAAATCACTGGTGAGAACAGCTGAGATAGCTCGGCTCTTCTTACCTGTTTGATCTGGCTGTTGACAGGATTGAAGAGGAAAGACGTAGGTCCCTCTTCCCCTTGTGTTCCAGCTTCTGACTTATTGGTTATGAGTCTGACATATTTTTTTCCTATTCTTCTTCTTCACGCTTCACTGCCTAATCTGACCATTCTGTTCTGTTGTTTGTTGCCTTGGATACCAAGTCCTACATAAGTGTCATGGTACAGTGCTGTGCCTTTAGAGCGTAACCAGCAGCATCACTTGCGGAGGGATGGGGGGGGGGTATGGACGCATTCCCCATCCACACTGTTGTGCAGGAACAGAGCTAAATTTAGTGGCTGGCTAGGGTCATGCTCACCTCGCTGGTTTTCTATTGACGCAAAACAAACGGATGTTTCGTCTCGCATCAACAGATCAATATAGAAGATCCTTCATGGAATGATCTTAGTACCTTCAAAATAGACTGTGTTTGTAATAAGAACAGTACCCGTTGGCCTACAACCCAGTATACAACCCATCATTTTCATCTGCATGCACATGAAGCATGACGTGACCACTTTTTCTTCACTCACTTCCACTTTTTTCTTGTTGACTGTTTTTCACATTACTGTAAACACGCAATAACCGTAAAATTTATACAACAAGGACACTAATTAGTTAGTGTGGTTTAACCGTATCAGACTAGGTTCTATGGAAGGCAAACTGATAGGGTTCTGTAATAATCTGTCTCTCTCTAGTCATCCAATCAATGACTAGTTGAAGATTGACATACAGTATCTAGCAAAATTACATAATGGATCAAGCGGGGGTGAAATATTAATTAATGCTATAATTTAAAGTTCTCTTTCAACTTTAGCTTTTTGTAGATGCAGTCATTCACTTGGATCTACTCGGATCTCTGCAACACTTTCAGAAGGATGTGAGGATTTTCTTTGACAGCAGTGCTTACTCACATTTTATTGCTTATAAAAATGGGCTTTACTCTTGTGTTCTTTGATTGGCGAATGACCTATTTTCTCAAAATGGTATTTGAGTGCTCTCCGGCCTCTTCACTGTGTGAATGGGACTTCTATAAACTCATCCAATTGCTTTGTTTTTCCGGATTTTCCCTCAGGTAAGCAATGTACTGACATTTGAATGTACTGACATCTCCTCTAAATAAATATTATGTTCACACACACACACACACACACACACACACACACACACACACACACACACACACACACACACACACACACACACACACACACACACACACACACACACACACACACACTAATAACCCAAAAGATGCTTCCCAGAAGAAGTTGTTATCACAGGCGTGTGGCTACATTACTTAAATAAAACATTATCATTTCCATGGCTTTATTAATTGTCACCCATGGGAATATGGTTCTTCCTGACCTTTGCAGTGGTTTCATTACACTCAGTGCGGAGATGTGAATTTCCCTTACAGCCATTCAGCAAATGGATTGCTTCCTTTCATTTCCTCTGCTTGAGTCTGTGCAGCGGCATGCTGAATGTAGACTGACTAAACCCTAATGAAACCATACTTTCCCTCCCTCTCTTGGTTTGCCTCAGAGAACTGTCTATTTGTTAATTAAGCCATATTCCCACTGTGAAAGATGGAAGGTCTGAGGAGTGGAGGGGCGAAAGAGATTTCTACTTTGCAATTCACATTAGGCTACACCCTTGCTTTTCCCTTCGTTGTGGCTGGCAATGCTACATTCTTGATCTGCAGCTCAAATTGACCGTAAATATCACAGTGGCCACTAGCCAGTAATCACAAACTATTTACACTGAACAAAAATATAAATGTAAAGTGTTGGTCCCATGTTTCATAAGCTGAAATAAAAGATCCCAGACATTTTCCATATGCACAGAAAGCTTATTCTCTCAAATGTTTTAACACATTTGTTTACATCCATTAGTGAGCATTTCTCCTTAGCCAAGATAATCCATCCACCTGACAGGTGTGGCATATCAAGAAGCTGATTAAACAGCATGATCATTACACAGGTACACCTTGTGCGGGGGACAATAAAAAAGGTCACTTTAAAATGTGCAGTTTTGTCCCACAACACAATGCCACAGATGTCTCAAGTTTTGAGGGAGCGTATAATTGGAATGCTGACTGCAGGAATGTCCACCAGAGTTGTTGTCCGATAAATGTATGTTAATTTCTCTACCATAAGCCGCCTCCAAAGTTGTTATAGAGAATTCCGTTCAACCAGCCTCACAACCGCAAACCACGTGTAACCATGCCAGCCCAGGACGTAGATATATGGGTTCTTCACCTGCAGTATCATCTGAGACCAGCCACTCGGACAGTTGATGAAACTGTGGGCTTGTACAACCAAAGAATTTCTGCACAAACTGTCAGAAACCGTCTCAGGGAAGCTCATCTGCGTGCACGTCGTCCTCACCAGGGTCTTGACCTGACGTTTGGCGTCGTAACCGACTTCAGTGGGCAAATTCTCACGTTCGATGGACACTGGCACGCTGGAGAAGTGTGCTCTTCATGGATGAATCCCGGTTTCAACACCTGTACCAGGCTGATGGCAGACAGCGTGTGTGGCGTCTTGTGGGTGATCGGTTTGCTGATGTCAATGCTGTGTCAACAGAGTGCCCCAAGGTGGCGGTGGGGTTATGGTATGGGCAGGCATAAGCTATGGACAACAAACAGTGCAGTCAAGCAACAAAAACAACACTGTTTCTTTTTGGGGGGGTGACATCAATATGGCCAGCAGTGTTTATCGACACAAGACAATTCAATAGAAGCGGACCATAGCAGGCAATTGGCACATCCATTTTCAATGTGAACTTTCTACATGTCGACAACAACAACAAAAAATCACTGGACAAGTTAATGGAGACATAGCTAGTATGGTCTGATTTGCTGGGTTATTTCCTTCACCTTTGACCCCATCAAGAGCAGCTTTTCTGCTGAAGTAATTATTCACTTAATCTGCCATCTCATGGGAGATGCAACAGAAAAAATACATTGAAGGAGGCCAGATCTTAACGGGGATATACAAATCAGTTTCTTTCTGGTAATACTTTCATGCATAAAAGCAATGGCTTATATGACTGTACATGTTGTCCAGACTGTACATGTTTACCAATTCTTCTGTATTTTGTGATTTCTGTCCCTCTTGAAAAGATCTGCATCCCCAAGAGCGCTTAACCTGAGGTAACGCATTCCTTAATTTGACCTGATAAGACAGACCTGTGTGGCTCCGCCTCTCTCAGAACAAGGACTGTTGCCCATCGTAGGTCACAAAGAAGGACGTGCCAACCCACATCCAGTCATTCTATACGGTCAATTTGAATGGGAGCCAACACAAAGGCCATTTGTGCAGTCGGTGTTCTCTGTTTCAGACAATATTTACACCCTTTGACAGCCATCAATTCAAGTGGAGCCAAGTAGAGAGGCAGGTGTCCTTGCAGGACCACCAACAGCATCCTAAATTACTTCTCTCCTTTAATCCTAATTTAGGACATTGTGTTATCCCAAGATGATTTACAAACACAGGGCTCCACTCAGTTGGGCAGAGAGAGAATGTGTAATGTAAAATGTAGACGTTTTGCGGTTGAAAATATAGCTGACATATGTAAAGAGAGTGAACAGCTGATGCGAGAGTCCATCCTTGGAACTTGCGAATCAAAGGCGAGTGCCTAACTCCCCGTGCCAAAAAACTACAACGCATACACTGCTTTCAATTGGGTGATTGCGGAGGTGGGGTTTGACGTCATTAAATAGAGCAGTGGTAATTCACACCTATGACTGCTATAGGCTGCTACTGGAGATTTTTGGTGGTACGTTAACTTTCCGAGATATAGCTTTTACATTGGATTTTTATTAGGAAAAAACAACAGCCTCTCTCCTCTCCTCTCGTGTCTGATACATGAAGCTTTCCAGGCTTCAATTAAGAATTTAATGTTTCATAATGTCGGTTGGATGCAAAATAAAAACACATCCCGACACAGGTGTCATAGAAACCAACGCAAAGCATGCTACATAAACATGAAATATCCTCCACTGACAGGCCAGAGAAAACAGTGTTATGAAGTCTGTAAACCTGGATAAAAAATACCTCCTACATGCCAGGTGCTTCTGCACTTCAGTCTTTCCATACAGACGCAACAATACTAGAAACTCTTTGAAACAGGGTTAGTGATAAGCAATGGTTCCATCCACGCCACAGTCAGCAAACAATCAGCAAACTCAGTGCTAGTTAGAAAAGACAAGTGCGAGTGTTACTGAAAGAAAGGCTCTGCCAAGGCCATTAGCTGTCACATCCTGTCAGGCATATCAGGGCCCATTATCAGCCCTTAAGAACGCATGCCGAGCCCAACTTCACACAGAGAGAGCAGAGCATGATCGCTGGGCTAAGACCCAGACTGAAATACATATTTTACTCATGTAAATCTACCCTGAGACCCATATCACGAGGGAACACGGCTAGCAAGGAAGCCCGAGAGGAAGGGGAGATTGGCGGAGTCGGGTTATAATCATTATTCCTCCTGGGTCTGAGGGTGCTGCCTGATACCCAAAAGTGAGGTATCGCTATAACAAACGCAATCGGACTCCTTTTAGACAGTAAAATCACTTGAGAGTGGAACAATGTAATTAGCTGCACCCCAAGTTAAGGTGACAGGGTTGTAGTAGCTGCCATCCTACTATGACTCGGGGAAGGAATGCGCGCACAATGCAAATAACATGGTAACATGATAAACAATGTAATTTCCAGTTGTCATACATTGTTAATGGATTTAGCATCACATGTATTTTTCAATAGTTCATCTGCAATCAAATCTTACGATATTTTAATGAAATTAAGTACATTTCCCACCAATTCCTGACTTATTTTAAAATTCTATGTTATTATGTTATACAATGATTGGAAACATCTCAGACAATTTTGGGCAAAGCCATATGAAAAAAGGTGTTTACAGTAAATGTAATTGTTACAATACTTTCTGAAATTAACCATTTTTGTAATGTAAAGCCAGTTAACCTTCGAGGGGGGTACAACAGGCACACAGTTTCCGAAACCTGCAACGTGAAGAATGTCCTTTATTAAGAAAGGTATTCGCATATAGTCAGTGGTGTAAAGTACTTAAGTAAAAATACTTTCAAGTACTACTTAAGTAGTTTTTGGAGGTAACTGTACTTTACTATTTACTATGACAACTTTTACTTTTACTTCACTACATTCCTAAAGAAAATACTGTACTTTTTACTGTCTGACTTACACTCTTACTTGAGTCATTTTCTATTAAGGTATCTTTACTTTTACTCAAGTATAACAATTGGGTACATTTTCAACCATTGCATCTAGTGATACCCTGTCTTATATATTTTCCAAAACAGAAGGCCCCCAGAAAATGTGTGGGATATCTTAGGTTACATCTCACGTTTTAATAAGTACAATTTGCAAATTGCATGCTGCTCACTCACCTGAAATTAGCTCTGTAAAAATTGTGGCCGTTTTTTTCCCCAGTTCTTTCTTTCTTTAGCCTATGCGTGCTTTGTCGCAGAAAGAACGTGATAAGAACTTGGTTTTCCTGGGTTGGTTAGCAGTGCAGACTTATTCCCTGTGAAATAAAAGAGATAGATCCTCGCTCATCTGCTCCGTCAAAGCTTCTTAAAGAGAGCAACACAGAGGAGGAATGATGCGCATCAATAGTAGGCTGCTCTAAATACCATCAACAACATCCAGGCAAGGAAGGTGTGGAGTGTGCGCATGTGAGTGTGCAAATATATTGAGCGCGTTTGAGTGGGTAAGGCTAAAGTGTTTATCTTGGTCCAAAACATGTACCTGTATGCACAGCAGCGTTGTAGAAAATTGGTCTGTTGGCTTTCAGACTTTTCACATTTTCTGTCAACACATTCAAATGAATAGAGGACGGGTAGCGGAGCCGCGTTGGTTGGGCATTGTGGGGAGATGTGCGTTTTGGCTGTATGTCTGACGGTGGTCTCAGAGCCGTGTAGCTATGTCACAATGGGACCCCTGACGATCACAACTGACTCGATGAAAGTCAAGGAGTGAAGTCGGGGGAGGTGGATCTGCAACAGCTGAAAGTCGGATACTAATGTGTTTTTCCAACATCAAGGATCAAATCAACTTGGCAGTGTTGCCATTGTTTATAAATGTTTTTCTTTATAATGTCGAAATAAACATGTCCCCAACCCCAATATCGCACACTCACAAACTGAAATCATATCTGTGTACATTGTATAATCAATTAGTGAGAGAGAGCCTTATTTAATATCACATTAGTTTGTATCCACTGTAAGAATCGTGGCAAAGTTGGTTCCTGTTTCAAGTCATCTTTGGTCACGTTCGTGTTGGTCAAACAAAAACACCCAAATGATTGGTTGACAATAGAGCCTCCAACAATGCAGGCGATGGCTGCAGGATGAAGTTGGTGAAGAGCAACTGCAGAAACGTGTAGTTGACTGAAATCAAAACTTCATGACCTTTGATCACATGTTTTTTGCAAAGTTAATGCAGTCAACATGTTGGCGCAAGTCTGACTATTTTTATCCCTATAATGCAACACACCGTGAAAAGCGGTGACACTTGACAAAAGTGATCCGCTCGAAAGCATTCATTTATCAAGGCTAATGGTAGCCTATGTTATGGAACCCCTGAAGGGACACATAGAAAAGGAAAAAAGTTAATTATTTTGCATTCCCTCGCAAAAAGTTAGCTAGCTGGTAACCTCGTCCCCAGGCTATTGCACACAGCGCATTTTGATGGAAGTCTCTGGAAAAGAGATTAGCTAGCTACCTTACCTTCACATCCAAGAGGTCATAGAGGAACAGCCTTAGGTAAGTGTCCTTTTGTCTTGTAATTTCACATCTGGAAGGTGAATTGAAACAATTAGCTAGCATGATTATATAATTTATAGCACAGCCAACTAGCTAGCTTGCTAGCTAGCAAGCTATATGAATAATGCACTGAATTTAGCTACTGTCGAGGGGATCACAATAGTTGTTAGCTATGGCTATACTCATAGCAAGAACAAGCAAGACCCTATCTGAGAAGCATGAGTGATCAAGCATTCTACTCCGTGCATTGTCAATGAGCAGTGAATTCATCAAAAGTGCATTACAGTGGCTTGGGAAAACAATTACATTTCAAAAGGAGGCAGCTGTTTTTGATTACCTTTGTTAGCTAATGACAACATTATCGGTCTAAAATACATTGACAAAATGATAATGATGGCAAAGTTGTTTCCTTCTAAACAATTGCCTACTTTAGCAATGCCATAGTATTTCCAGATCACCATTGATTCATTTAGATTAAGCAGTCTTTAGCCTCCATCTATCACAACGTTTGGGGGCCACTATGGCAAAGTTGGTTCCTGTCTTGACAGAGGGAGGTTTGAGAACATTACGTTCATAGCAATGGTATGGCGCGACCCAGTGATGGAGGTGCAAACTATGAATGGCAACATTTGCTTTGCAGTTGTCTAATTTGCCCAAATCTCTGACTGTGTGTTTCTGCCACTAGAGGTGCGTGGGTAAAATCACTGGGTAAGCCCCCCCCCCCCCCCCCCCCCCCCAGCTACACACACACACACACACACACAAGAAAAGCCATATGACAACCGATGTGTTGTGATAATTGCGTTGTTTGCTCTATAACCTGTTAATTCATATGACTTACGACCGTGATATATAGGACTAAAGGCAGAGCCAATAAGAAGACACAGAATAAATTCAACCACACCTTTGTTTTATCACAAAACCAGATAACAGCCACAAAGCTGTCACGCCCTGACCTTAGAGAGCCTTTTTATGTCTCTATTTGGTTTGGTCAGGGTGTGATTTAGGGTGTGTCACGTTCCTGACCGGTTTTCTGTTATTTTGTATGTGTTTGACGGTCAGGGCGTGAGTTTGGGTGGGTAGTCTATGTTATGTGTTTCTATGTTGGTAAAGGGTGACCTGATATGGTTCTCAATTAGAGGCAGGTGGTTTTCATTTCCTCTGATTGAGAGCCATATTAAGGTAGGTGTTTTCACATTGATTGTTGTGGGTGGTTGTCTCCTGTGTCTGTGTCTATGTTGCGCCACACGGGACTGTTTCGGTTTGTTTGTCCGTTCGTTCGTTTTGTGTAGTCATTTTTCCTGTTCGTGCGTTCTTCGTTACATGTAAGTTCTTACGTCCAGGTCTGTCTACACTCCGTTTTGTTATTTTGTTAGTTCGTTTTTTGTCTTGTTAAATAAATACAATGTCATTTCACAACGCTGCGTTTTGGTCGAATCCCTGCTCCTCCTCTTCGGATGAAGAGGAGGAGGAAATCCGTTACAGGGTGGGCATTCTATGTTTTGTTTTCTATGTTTCTTTATTTCTATGTTTTGGCCAGGTATGGTTCTCAATCAGGGACAGCTGTCTATCGTTGTCTCTGATTGGGAACCATACTTAGGTAGCCCTTTTTCCATCCTTTCAGTGTGGGTAGTTAACTTTGTTTGTGGCACTAATGCCCTGTAAGCTTCACGGTTGTTTCTTTCGTTTGTTAATTTGTTGGCGACATTTTAAATAAAAAGGAAAATGTACGCTCACCATGCTGCACCTTGGTCCACTTCTTTCAACGGCCGTGACAGAACTACCCACCACAAAAGGACCAAGCAGCGTGGTAAAAAGGAGGACTGGACATGGGATGACATCCTGGACGGCAAAAGGATCCTGGAGATGGAAGGAGATCCTGGCCGGAAGGGATCACCTTCCATGGGAACAGGTGGAAGCAGCCAGGAAGGCGGAAACCGCTGGTAAAGGGGCCCATCGTTACGAGGGAACACGGCTAGCAAGGAAGCCCGAGAGGAAGGGGAGATTGGCGGAGTCGGGTTATAGACCTGAGCCAACTCCCCGTGCTTACCGTGACGAGCGTCGTACTGGTCAGGCACCGTGTTATGCTGTGGAGCGCACGGTGTCTCCAGTGCGTGTTCACAGCCCGGTGCGCTACCTTCCAGCTCCCCGAATCGGCCGGGCTAGAGTGGGCATCCAGCCAGGTCGGAGGGTGCCGGCTCAGCGCATCTGGCCACCAGTACCTCTCTACGGCCCAGGATATCCTGCGCCGGCTCTGCGCACTGTCTCCGGTGCATCTGCACAGCCCAGTGCGTCCTGTGCCTGCGCCCTGCACGTGCCGGGCCAAAGTAACCATCCAGCCAGGGCGGGTTGTGCAGGCTCTACGCTCGAGACCTCCAGTGCGCCTCCACGGCCCAGTGTATCCTGTGCCCGCTCCCAGAACCAGGCCTCCTGTATGTCTTCCCAGCCTGGTGAGTCCTGTGCCTGCTCCCAGAGCCAGGCCTCCTGTGTGTCCCTCCAGTGATGATCCATGGCAAGAAGCCTCCAGTGATGATCCATGGCAAGAAGCCTCCAGTGATGATCCATGGCACGAAGCCTCCAGTGATGATCCATGGCAAGAAGACTCCAGTGATGATCCATGGCAAGAAGCCTCCAGTGATGATCCATGGCAAGAAGCCTCCAGTGATGATCCATGGCAAGAAGCCTCCAGTGATGATCCATGGCACGACGCCTCCAGTGATGATCCATGGCAAGAAGCCACCAGTGATGATCCATGGCACGAAGCCTCCAGTGAGGAGTCATGGCACGAAGCCTCCAGCGACGGTCCCCAGTCCGGAGCCTCCAGCGACGTTCTCCAGTCCAGAGCCTCCAGCGACGGTCTCCCTACCGGCCAAACCCTCCCTAACCCGGACGACGCTAGGCCAATTGTGCGTCGCCCCACGGACCTCCCGGTCGCGGCCGGCTGCGACAGAGCCTGGGCGCGAACCCAGAGTCTCTGGTGGCACAGCCCTAGACCACTGCGCCATCCGGGAGGCGCCTCCATCTTTCTTAAATGGAAGAAGTTTGGAACCACCAAGATTCTTCCTAGAGCTGTCCACCCGGCCAAACTGAAAAATTGGGGGAGAAGGGCATTGGTCAGGGAGGTGACCAAGAACGCAGTGGTCACTCTGACAGTGCTCCAGAGTTCCTCTTTGGAGATGGGAGAACCTTCCAGAAGGAAAACTATATCTTCAGCACTCCACCAATCAGGCCTTTATGGTAGAGTAGCCAGGCGGAAGCCACTCCTCAGTAAAAAGCCACCTACACAAGATTCTCTGGTCTGATGAAACCAAGATTGAACTCTGTGGCCTGAATGCCAAGCATCACGTCTGGAAAAACCTGGCATCATCCCTACGGTGAAGCTTGGTGGTGGCAGCATCATGCTGTGGGGAGGTTTTTCAGCGGCAGGGACTGGGAGGCTAGTCAGGATTGAAGAAAGATGAATGGAGCAAAGTACAGAGAGATCCTTGATGAAAACCTGCTCCAGAGCGCTCAGGACCTCAGACAGGCGTGAAGGTTCACCTTCCAACAGAACAACGACCCTAAGCACACAGCCAAGACAACGCAGGAGTGGCTTTGTGACAGGTCTCTGAATGTCTTTGAGTGGCCCAGCCAGAACCCTGACTTGAACCCAATCGAACATCTCTGGAGAGACCTGAAAATAGCTGTGCAGCGACGCTCCCCATCCAACCTGACAGAGCTTGAGCGGATCTGCAGAGAAGAATGGGAGAAACTCCCCAAATACAGGTGTGCCAAGCTTGTAGCATCATACCCAAGACGACTCGAGGCTGTAATCGCTGCCAAAGGTGCTTCAACAAAGTAGTGAGTAAAGGGTCTGAATACTTATGTAAATATGATATTTCAGGTGTATTAGAAATGTTTCTCCGCAAAATTTTCAAAAAAACTGTTTTTGCTTTGTCCTTATGTGGTATTGTGTGTAAATTTATGAGAAAAAATCTATTTGAATCCATTTTAGAAAAAGGCTGTAACGTAACAATTTGTGGAAAAAGTCAAGGGGGCTGAATACTTTCCGAATCCACTGTATATTGACGGGACGTTACTCACAGATACTCCCCCCAGGGCCGTAGCCAGGGTCTGAGTTTTAGTGAGGTCCCAAGACATTTTAAGAAAGTTAAAGCAAATGTACTGCATTCCTATAGAATTAATAAACTCTAAAATACTATTTGGAGAACAGCATAAATGACCCCATCCATTATCACATTTGAAAGAGAGTAACCCTGCTCTACTTATTTGCTGACCTGTGACCCACTGACACCGCCCCAGTTTAGAGGTGAGTAAGGCAGCCCAAGAGTAAATACACACAGGGAACTTCATTCACACACAGGAGAAGATGAACATGGATATGTACTTAGGGATGGTTCTGTAATGGACAGAAACAGAGATGGGCTGTGCTCCATCAGAGGTGAGAAGGCCTGGCAGCATAAGCTCTCCAACTGAGGGGGGCCGTGCCCCAGCAAAGGATAGCAGGCATGGTGGCGGCGATTCACCAACTGAGGCATTCAAGTCCCCCAGTGCAGGAACCAGAAGAGGGCCCAGGGCAGGACCCGGAGCAGGCCCCAATGGTAGACCCAAGATCAGGGCCAGATCAGGAGGTAATACTGGTGAGTCCAGGGCAGATGGTGGATCAGCTCGAACCCTAGGAGCAGGAATAGGTAGTGTCCCTGGGCGGTGAGGTCTGGTGTGTCCCCCACAGTCACGGCGGTGGGTTGAGTCCAGCAGCAGCAGATCCAGGACTAGTGCTGGATCAGGTGGTGCACCATGGGCAGGGGAATCCTGGACAGCCCAAACGGGACCCAGGGCTATGTCTGGGTCAGGTGAAGCTGTATTTACTGACCTGTGACCCACTGACACCACCCCTGTTTAAGGGGAGTAAGGAGGTTGAAGAGTTAACACGCACACACACACAGGAAACTTTATTCACCCACAGGAGAAGATGAAGATGTACATGGGGGTGGTTCTGTAATGGACAGAAACAGAGATAATGAATATGCTATACATGAGATAAATACACTGGCCTAAATAGATACACGCGGAGTATGATAGAATAGAATATGGGATAGAACCACAAGGACTGTATCTAATAATGACCTAATAACCATGTACTAGCAAGAGATTAATGACCAGCATGGCAGTAGTACAGTAAGAATATTATCAGTAAGAATATTATACAAATAGTCGGCTATTGCACGCAACACACGAGCGAAAACTGTATTTAAATAATATATATTATACACTGAGTGTGCAAAACATTAGGAACACCTTCCTAATATCAGTGGTGGAAACAGTACTCAGTTGTCATACTTGAGTAAAAGTAAAGATACCTGAATAGAAAATGACCTAGGTAAACGTGAAAGTCACCCAGTAAAGTACTACTTGACTAAAAGTCTGAAAGTATTTGGTTTTAAAAAACACTTACATATCAAAAGTAAATGGAATTTCTAAAATATCATTCAAATTCCTTATATTAAGCAAACGGTAGAATTTTCTTGTTTTTCTTTCATTGACGGATAGCCAGGGGCACACTCCAACACTCAGACATAATTTACAAATTAAGAATTTGTGTTTAGTGAGTCCTTCAGATCAGAGGCAGTAGGGATGTATAGGGATGTTTTCTTGATATATCAGGGATCAGGGTAAGACCCAGATGCAGACTGTCGAAGTAACAAAGTTTATTGTGGCAACAGGGGCAGGCAAAGACAGGTCAAGGCCGGCAAGGGTCGAAAATCCAGGGTAAGGCAAAGGTACAGGACGGCAGGCAACTCAGGGTCAGGGACAGGCAGAGTGGTCAGGCTCAGGATAGGCAAAGGTCAAAAAACAGGAGGACGAGGAAAGAGAGGCTGGGAAACGATAGGAGCTGACAGGAAGAACGCTGGTTAGCTTGAACGAACAAGACGAACTGGCAACAAACAGACAGAGAACACAGGTATAAATACACAGGGGATAATAGGGAAGATGAGCGACATCTGGAATGGGGTGGAGACAAGCACTTGGACTGGTGAGACAGATCAGGGCGTGACATGATAAGTGTGTGAATTAGACCATTTCCCGGTTAAAATGTAACATGTACTTTTGGGTGTCAGGGAAAATGTATGGAGTAAAAAGTATTTTATTTTCTTTAAGAATGTAGTGAAGTAAAAGTAAAAGTTGGCAAAAATATAAATAGTAAAGCAAAGTACAGATACCCCAAAAAACTACTTAAATAGTACTTTAAAGTACTTTTACTTAAGAACCTTACACCACTGCCTAATATTGAGTTGCACCCCCTTTTGCCCTCAGAACAGCTTCAATTCGTCGGGGCATGCTCTACAAGGTGTCAAAAGCGTTCGACAGTGATGCTGGCGTTGTTGACTCCAATGCTTCCCACAGTTGTAACAAGTTGGCTGGATGTCCTTTTGGTGGTTGACCATTGTTGATACGGGAAACTGTTGAGCTTGAAAAACCCAGTAGTGTTGCTGTTCTTGACACACTCAAACCGGTGCGCCTGGCACCTACTACCAGACCCCGTTCAAAGGCACTTAAATATTTTGTCTTGCCTATTCACTCTCTGAACGGCACACATACACAATCCATGTCTCAATTGTCTCAAGGCTTAAAAATCCTCCTGAAAATGCATAACAGGGATCTAAAATTGACCTTAGATATAGTACTGTTAGGAGATCTGGAGAGACCGGGTCAGTCAATTACTAATATACTCTTAGTAAAAGTATTTGTCTTCAACTCGCAATCTGTGGATTCTATTTGATTAGATAGATTGAAACTGTATGTTAAACAACACAGCATAGTTGAAAGATATATGGAGCATAGAAATCCGAAGAGGGTGGCCAGCATAGATAGGTGGGATGGGCATTTCCTTCTTAATGCGTTTGAGCCAATCAGTTGTGTTGTGACAAGGTAGGGGTGGTATACAGACGATAGACCTATTTGTAAAAGACCAAGTCCATATTAAGGCAAGAACAACTCAAATAAGCAAAGAGAAATGACAGTCCATCACTACTTTAATTCATGAAAAGTCAGTCAATCCGGAAAATGTCAAGAACTTTGAAAGTTTCTTCAAGTGCAGTCGCAAAATGATGAAACTGGCTCTCATGAGGACCGCCACAGGAAAGGAAGACCCAGAGTTACCTCTGCTGCAGAGGATAAGTTCATTAGAGTTACCACCCTCAGAAATTGCAGCCCAAATAAATGCTTCTCAGAGTTCAAGTAACAGATACATCTCAACATCAACTGTTCAGAGGAGGCTGCGTGAATCAGGTCTTTATGGTCGAATTGCTGCAAATAAACCACCACTAAAGGACACCAAAAAGAAGAGACTTGCTTGGGCCTAGAAACACCAGCAGTCGACATTAGGCCGGTGGATATCCAAATTTGAGATTTTTGGTTCCAGCTGCTGTGTCTTTGTGAGACGTAGAGTTGGTGAATGGATGATCTCCGCATATGTGGTTCCCACAGTGAAGCATGGAGGAGGATGTGCTATGGTGTAGGGTGCTTTGTTGGTGACACTGTGTGATTTATTTAGAATTCAAGTTACACTTTACCAGCATGGCTACCACAGCATTATGCAGCGATACGCCATCCCATCTGGTTTGCGCTTAGTGGGACTATCATTTGTTTTTCAAGAGGACAATGACCAAACACACCTCCAGGCTGTGTAACTGCCATATGACCAAGAAGGAGAGTGATGGAGTGCTGCATCAGATGACCTGGCCTCCGCTTTGAGATGATTGAGATGATTGGGATGTGCTGTGTCACATCTGCTAATGCCATGCCCTCCAGTGCTCATCCTGTGTCTCCTTGACCTGCCGCCACTCCCCCAGTGCTCTCTCCCTCTCCCTCTCCCTCTCCCTCTCCCTCTCCCTCTCCCTCTCCCTCTCTCTCTCTCTCTCTGTGTGTGTGTGTGTGATTGTGTGGGCGGAGACAGGTGTGCTGGAGTCAGAGCAGATTTCCACCAGCTACAACCAGTTCCATAATCAAGACCTCTGCAAATACTCAGTCCTGCCACTTCCACACTGCCAGATCGTAATCTCTGCCCAGTCAGTCCATGTTTCTAGACGTTTGTTCCTGTTGTGCCTGGTTTCCCTTGCATGACGCTGTTTTCCTCTCCGCTACAGTTCTGCCCGCTCTGACTCTGGTCCCTGTCTCCAGGTTGACTTCTCGTCAGTCCTATTACGAGCCTGTTCAACCTCTCTCTCGTATCGTCTAAGATCCCCAAAAATTGGAAAGCTGCCGCGGTCATCCCCCGCTTCAAAGGGGGAGACACTCTAGACCCAAACTGTTATAGACCTACATCCATCCTGCCCTGCCTTTCTAAAATCTTCGAAAGCCAAGTTAACAAACACATCACCGACCATTTCGAATCCCACCATACCTTCTCCACTATGCAATCTGGTTTCCGAGCTGGTCATGGGTGCACCTCAGCCACGCTCAAGGTCCTAAATGATATCATAACCGCCATTGATAAAAGACAGTACTGTGCAGCCGTCTTCATCAACCTGGCCAAGGCTTTCGACTCTGTCAATCATCGCATTCTTATCGGCATACTCAATAGCCTTGGTTTTTCAAATGACTGCCTCGCCTGGTTCACCAACTACTTATCAGATAGAGTTTAGTGTGTCAAATCGGAGGGCCTGTTGTCCGGACCTCTGGCAGTCTCTATAGGGGTGTCACAGGGTTCAGTTCTCGGGCTGACTCTTTTCTCTGTATATATCAATGATGTCGCTCTTGCTGCTGGTGATTCTCTGATCCACCTCTATGCAGACGACACCATTCTGTATACATCTGGCCCTTCTTTGGACACTGTGCTAACAAACGAGCTTCAATGCCATACAACACTCCTTCCGTGGCCTCCAACTGCTTTTAAATGCTAGTAAAACTAAATGCATGCTCTTCAACCAATTGCTGCCTGCACCCGCCCACCCGACTAGCATCACTACTCTGGACGGTTCTGACTTAGAATATGTGGACAAATCCAAATACCTAGGTGTCTGGTTAGACTGTAAACTCTCCTTCCAGACTCACATTAAATAAAGGTGAAATAAAAAATAAAGTCCTGCTACTCTGTCCTGGATTTCCCACTCCACGCTACCTTGGATTCCCCTCCGGACCTACTTACCCTGTCCCAACACCTCTCGCTCCAGCCTCAGCCTCCGCACCTGGTTTCCGGCAACCCGCCCAAGCTTCCCCTAGCCTGCACTCAATCTTCCCCCCATGTTTCAATAAATATGTTGGTTACCTCATCCCAGTCTCCTCGTCTGAGTCTGCTCTTGGGTTCACCTGTTCCGTTTCGCGTGACATGTTGGACCGCAGAGTGAAGGAAAAGCAGCCAACAAGTGCTCAGCATATATGGGAACTCCCTCAAGACTGTTGGAAAAGCATTCCAGGTGAAGCTTGAGAGAATGCCAAGAGTGTGCAAAGCTGTCATCAAGGCAAAGGGTGGCTACTTCGAAGAATCTCAAATATAAAAATTGATTTTCACTTTTTTGGTTACTACATTATTCCATATTTTATTTCATAATTTTGATGTGTTCACTATTATTCTACAATGTATAAAATTGTAAAAATAAAGAAAAACCGTGGAATGAATAGGTGTGTCCGACCTTTGACTGGTACTGTATGTTTGAGGTCCATTTTTGCCGAGAACCCTCTGCATGAAAGTGACTGATTCGTCAGTGGGGGTCAACGCAGGCACCAAATTTGACAGGAAAATTGATGCGACCATTCACAGCGAACTGCAATTATGTGGAGGTAGATGGAGAGAGTGGGCCAGCGGGGCTTTTAGGCTGATGGCAGGCAGGCAGCCTCTCTCTGAAGCTTTGGATTATATAACAAGTGTCTCTCTCCCAAAATGAGTCATCCCGATGAAGGACTGTTAAGGTGACAGGAGAGAGTGGCGGAACACCATTGACCTCCTCCCCGCCCACCAACAGATGCCTCCTACTCTCTCCACCCTCTGACCCTCAGCCTCGCCTCACCTCCTCTGACTGTTGTGGTTACCACAGCAACGTTCCAAGAGTGGTGTTGTTTTGTTACACAGGTGATTTTTTCCCCCTGCTCCTCATCCTCATCCAAATATGTTCTGGGACAAGATGAGTGGACTTGTGGCCTACAAGTGACACTATTTGTGTTGCTTAAATGATATAGCAATATTTAGAATTCGCTGAATGTTCCTCTGCAGATACAACAACCCACCTCTCCTTCCTAAAGTCCGACACCTACTGTATGAAAATACTGACACCAATTCCCTTATGTCACCTGTTGTCCATAGATGGGCACAGGTTGTAGTAGAGGATGTCCACTTAATTTGAATAGCAAAACAAAGCTACAGTGACATACATGTTTGTAGGCTTTTTCTTCTCCCAACCTGTTGTAGAGTCTGTTTTACTTTGAAGTGAGACACCTCTCTGTTGTTATGCAATCATAACTTACGCCAGGTATGATCTGTTCTTACACCTTATAAGGTGTAAGGAAATATCCTAAATCTCTTTATTTACAAAAAAATGCAGTGGCTCCCAAAATGCAATACCAAAGATGCAGTAGTTATCAGTGACAGCTCATAGTCAAAATGCATTCATAGAGATCATCATCCCTTAGCTATTCAAACATTTGTACCACTGAGTGTACAAAGCTTTAGGAACACCTGCCCTTTCCATGACATACCAACCAGGTGAATCCAGGTGAAAGCTATGATCCCTTGTTGATGTCACCTGTTAAATCCACAGGTCAACGGCATCATGAACCTTACCCAGTACCAGGGCATGTTTGGACCTGATTGTATATGAATATTGATTTTGGCCAAAATGTTGATAATATTTTACAAAGAATATATATTTTGCAAACCTGGCTAAACTGGTTGTTATCTGCATAACTATAATACTTTTTAAATTATCATTAGGCATATTCCACCTATTATTGAAAGAGTTGTGGCAATGTCAGACCAATCCATTTAAAACCAATGGAGCTGAATGGCGGCCATATTGGAAAATGTATGGTTAAATCAGCAACAGCTAGGAATCATTGTTTCGACTTTTCCTAGGTTTGTGTAAGGTTTGGTGCACTCATTATGAAGACATTTTGTGAAAACGGTTTACCTGTACCTCTTTGCTGGACGTAATGCATTCCTACGGGATTTCATATAAGGTGCAATGTATGGGGCAGGTTTAACGTTCACATTTCTTGTTAACATAATATATAGAATCATATTGCATATCATGTTAATTAATAGACGTCAGTGAATGCTCCTCGAACATTTAAGTGTTTTAATGTAATATATTTAAAACAGCTACAAAACTTAGCAATTCGGACAGCTTTTCTGTCAAATGTTTACTTTATTCAGGTAATATTTTGCTAAATACATATAACTGACATAATTGGGCCATCATTTTGTGTTGTCCTCATTGTAAGTTTCTCCCCATTGAAATAAATGGTGGCCATCTTGCTGGGAGGGATTATGGACAAAATCTAGGATGACTGTCACGTTCCTGACCTGTTTTCTGTTGTTTTGTATGTGTTTAGTTGGTCAGGACGTGAGCTGGGTGGGAATTCTATGTTGTGTGTCTAGTTTGTCTGTTTCTATGTCAGCCTGGTGTGGGTTCTCAATCAGAGACAGATGGTAGTCGTTGTCTCTGATTGAGACTCATATATAGGAGGCTTGTTTTGTGTTGGGATTTTGTGGGTGTTTGTTACCTGTCTCTGTGTTTGTGTTCTGCACCAGATAGGTCTGTATCGGTTTTGCACATTTGTTATTTTGTATGTTTGTAGTGTTTCACTTGTTCTTGTATTAAACATGTTTAACACTAGCCGCGCTGCACTTTGGTCCTCTCCTTCACCCCTGGAAGAAAACCTTTACAATGACTCTATATAGCCCCCCCCAAAAAATCCCAATGGTTCTGTGTGGAATTTGAAGTAGTTATCATCTGATGAAGGGTACCATGTGATAATAGAGTGCATCCCAATACTATTCTGTCTCGATGTACCCTAAAATGCTTACATGTATGACCTTTGATCTCATAGAGGTGGGCCCATAGAGATTCATTACCATTCCAATTGTTTCATATCTTAATTGGTGTTGGATTATGAAGTTCATAACATATCAATTGCCTTATTTTGAGAAGATTGTTGATTACAATTGATACCTTCAATCCTGTTGGTCCAGCTAACGCATAGGGGTCATAACATATAACGCAGTGATAACCACATTTAACTACCTCCAATACCTGGGTATCAGATCAAAATATAACCTACAGACATGGTCCCTAATGAAAATCATCATTAGACTTTGCCACCTGAAAGTGGACAAATCTGTGAAATTTGGCCTAATGGCCCATGGACCCACCTACACCTCCCCACTCTGACAAGCATGAACAGGAAACATCAATAGTAAAAATTGCATTGCTCAAAGACCTTTGCATTTTTCATCAGGGGACTTAAATCATTTGTGCTGGATATCAACATTTATTTTTGTAGCTGAGCATGTGTTACATAGCGCGTGAACAAATGAAATACTAACTTAATTTCCTGAGCACTTTGAGGCTCCACTGCTCACGGAAACATCCTGGCACTTTTGGTCGCTTTGGAAGCATGCTGATGTGATGTGATCCAGCCAAGCTCCAACCAAACACAAACTATTAATACATTTTTCACAAGGTAAAATCAAGTCTGACATTTTTAAGTAGATATTACAAACTTCAGAAGACTTTTTAAACCTCAAATACACAAGTTTTAAATGTCCTGCGTTGCAGGAAAGATCTCCTGCAACAGGGTGATCAAATGACATCTGTAATATTTATGCTGTTGCTTGTTTGTATAATTCATGACGACTTGCAGAGAGTGATGGTAAATTAACCAGCTGGTTCGCAAAGCCTGCTGGGAGTGAGATGGAGGGTTGGATGGTCTGCTAGCGCAGGCCACCTGTGCAGTGTATAAACACCGTGGGCGAACCAACGTTGAGGCACATTTAATTCTGCTCTCAAGTGACGCAATCCTCACAGATGGTACGCCTGACAACTTGAGATGGAATTTTATTTCAGGCCATACTCATTTATAAACAGTATAACCTACATTTGTTGGCCAAAGAAAAGTTGGAATTTATTTGAAATTGATCGATTGTAGCAGGTTGAATGTTTATTTTTTTATCTCAACAGTAACTATAATGCTGTTGATGGGATTTGTTTTGTATTTGCAACACTGCAATTGATGTTTCAATTTGGAGGGTGACAACACATTTTGGGGTCCTCTCTAATATGATTGAAATGTTGTTGGTTAGGGGCTCATAGGTAAGCATTTCACAGTATGGTCTACACCTGTTGTATTTGGTGCATGTGACTAATACCATTTGATTTGATTCAATTTGATTCTGTGTCTCTGACCTTTGTTAAAACAGGCATATTTTAATTAGAATGCCTGTTTCCCAATGTTGGCAGCTGTGCTCGATAGATGGGGATTCAGCTTGGCGAAAAACACATTCCATCATTGCCATCCTTACTCTCCTCATCTTTCATTTCTCTGATGATAATTCAAAATCACATCGCTTGTCACATGATGTGTGTTTTTCACAGGGCTTAACGTAAGGGTCCCGGCAAAATAATTAAACCAAAGAAAACTGTAGGCTATTACACCACTTTTTATCATGACTGCATGTCAGAGGCATGAAAAACCTTTGCCCCCGCACATTGACTCTGTACCGGTACCCCCTGTATATAGCCTCTCTACTGTTATTTTATTGTTGCTCCTTAATGATTTGTAATTGTTCTATTTTCTTCTTTTTTATTTTTTTACTTCAGTTTATTTTAGTAAATACTTTCTTAACACTTAACACATGTGACAAATACAATTAGATTTTATTTGATTGACCGGTAAAAAACTGAATTCTACTTTCACCCGTTTTTTCCTATCGTTTCTATGACTTAAGTCTCACAGTGGTGTTTCATGTGAAAAGTCAGGGTGATGCTTCCCTGCAAATGCCTGATACATTGTTAATCTATCACCATCGATTGATCGATGGGAAAGCCCTTTGAGTTACGATACGATATGCATCTTGTTTCCCTGTGGTTCCTTACACATCATTCAAGTGCTTTCCCAGCATTTATCCCATGGGTTTCCATGGAGATAACAAAAAAAAAAAAAATCAAGATTAAGACCCTTTGCTCAATTGCGCCCATTGGGAATAGTGTCTCCATCAATATCCCATGCAGTGTGTTCCTTTAATGTGATCTATATCCGTTAGCCATGAGATGGCTATCTATGCTGCTGGAGCAGCGGACAGGAAAGTAGGATCTATCTGCGTCACACAGCCACTGTGACGGCTAAGCTAAACAGCTCTGCTATCCCTACAGTACTGTCTGTTACCATGGCTGTATACATCCAGTCAATGCAGGCTTTTTTTTACTGCTTGCGAGTCCATTCATAGTACTGCAAGTTCTTAATTTATTTCATTCATCACAAGATTTGAATTAAATCTGCTCAAATTCAAAATGATCAAAAACGTATGACAATTACAGACACATACAATTGTGATGCAGAGCAAAGTGCAATTTTCTATTTTTTAGCCCACTCTCACTCGCTCACACACAATGTATTCAATTGAGCAGAGCTTCAATCTGTTATATTATTATGAGTGTTTTTCTTCTTCTCTGGGCTGTTATGATGCTCACAGAAGATGTGTCAACTTTGTTGTCATAAAAACCAATAGTATTTCCCAGTAGCTGTAACTTGTGTGTGTGACGTATAAACATTTATTTCATTTTGATTGTAATGGAAACCTTTGATTGGTTGAAGCCAGGCTTGTAAAGATAAGGCTTAATGGTGGCCTTCAATGCCATCAAAGCCGTTTCTGAAGAGATAATCCCTGTTTAAAGATCATTGCGACTCTGTAAATCCATAAAACACATACCACAGACAGTGAATCTTGACATTTGATTTGTGAACAGGGAGATATGTGGGTCAGTTCTGTCTGGGAGAGAGCGCTTAATTCTTGTATCTTAATTAATGTATCAGACATCCTCATTAAAAAGAACATCTCTATAAACTGAACAAAAATATAAAAACAACATGTAAAGTGTTGGTCCCATGTTTCATGAGCCGAAATAAAAGATCCCAGAAATGTTCCATATGCACAAAAAGCTTACCTCTCAAACTTTGTGCACAAATTTGTTCACATCCCTGTTAAAGAGCATTTCTCCTTTGCCAAGATAATCCATCCACTTGACAGGCGTGGCATATCAAGAAGCTAAACAGCATGATCATTACACAGGTGCAATAAAAGGCCGCTCTAAAATGTGTAGTTTAGTCACACAACACAATGCCACAGATGTCTCCAGTTTTCAGGGAGCGTGCAATTGCCATGATGACTGCATGAATGTCCAACAGAGCTGTTGCCAGAGATTAGAAAGTTAATTTATCTACCATAAGCCATCTCCAACATCGTTTTAGAGGATTTGGCAGTACATCCAACCGGCCTCACAAGCGCAGGCTATGTGTAACCACGCCAGCACAGGACCTCCATTTCCGGCTTCTTCACCTGCAAGATAGTCTGAGGGGGGTGCTGAGGAGTATTTCTGTCTGTAATAAAGCCCTTTTTTGGGGAAAAACTCATTCTGATTGGCTGGACCTGGCTCCCCAGTGGGTGGGCCTATGCCCTCCCAGGTCCACCCATGGCTGCGCCCCTGCCCAGTCATGTGAAATCCATAGATTAGGGCCTAATTAATGTATTTCCTTTTTACTGTAACTCAGTCAAATCTTTGAAATTGTTGCATGTTGCGTTTATATTAGAAGACATGAAGCACAGAAGAGACATTAAGACTATTTTCTCCCACAGAAACTGTGATCGCTTTCCTTCACTGTATCCCTGTCTGTAAAACATTAGTCCACGTATTGATTGATGAACTCCAATTAGTACCTTAGTACCTGTATCAACTCATGTGCTGTAGGTTAATCTTTATAAGAATCTTAGTGTACTACCTGGCAGTATCTTGTCTCTCTAGGTACATAGCTTGCCACTCTATAATTCATCAATGACTGAATGAGCAGTCCTCCTGGTACTGTAAATCCTTCAGCACTGTTTCTCAACAGTTTTTTCTTTGAAACCTTAATTTAACCATTGCCTCAGTCACGGCCTACTGGCAAACGATTTATAATCCTGCATGTATAATAAATTGATAATAAATGTGTTACTCAAACATGTCACACCTGATCACACTTTCCTAACACGCATGTGTTAGGTCTCATTTGTCCCATTGCAATCCCAACAGAAGCTCTTTTTAAGCTATTCTGAAAATCTGTTATATTCATCTAAGGCATGCATGATCTGCCTCTCTCCTTGGGGGGTGCAGATGGTTCCCACCTCACACAGGGCTTCAGACCTCCGTGCCATGTTGGTTAAAGGGTTAGGGTCCCCTGACTGGAATGGACCAAATCTGTGCCAGAGTACACAGTTCAGAGATGGAGGACTCGGGGGAGGAGGCGCAGGCAGCGCATCACGGATGATGGCCTCACACTTCCAAAATGAGCAGTTGGTGCTCTCAGCAATACACGCGTTGCCATAGTTACCACAACACAGCTAGACCAGATGCCCTAGTTACATCCGATGTTATAACTAGTGGTGGCATATCCATGGTTTTCTTTGTCATTGTGAACATATCTTAAAGGGCAAACAGATCTGTGATAAGAGGTAGTTCTCTTTCAAATACTCATTTAGATGTATCATTGCGGGGATTTGCTCTGCGGCTCTACTACAAATAGTCCAATCACACAATGTCTGTTGGGTACAGACAGGTCAAGTGGTGAATGAGGTGAGCCCCTCCCTCTTTATAAAGGCACCACTCGCCTGCCTTTTGGTCATTCTCGCCTCTCTTCCTTGCGGAAGTTTCACTACGGCTCCTACGACTCAACTCCTGTCTTCTTACTTAACAGTTCTCAGATGAACCGCAAGGTTAATGCTGCTGAACGTAGGACCCCAGCTCCTGTCTATAGTGTTGAGTACTGACTGAAAGGAAAGTTTTGCATCAAATAGAATTTGCTTCAAGTGTCACACGGCTAGCTATGGAGACTTGGTTATCCCACGCTGCAAGGCTTAAGCTAACTTGGCCAGCTTGCTGGAATGCAAGCCAACCATACTCCTACCTGCACATATGGAAGTATTACTAGCTCCCTTCTCTCATCTGCCTTAATCTACAGTATGTTCACTCATTTGTGTTAACTAGATCGTCCGGTTTAGCATCACGGCTCTACGTCCGTGGGAGGACACCTACCTGAAATAGAACTCTGCCACCACCCGGTTTCCTTCAGTTGGCACTGTGCTAACTACAGCTAACCTTAGCCACAAGGTAGATGCTAGCCAGCCAACTCCCGCTAGCATCCCTACCTGCACACACAGTAGCATTGCTAGCTACCTTTTCTCACCTAGTTAACCTACGTTCACTTGTTGGGTTAGTTAGACTGACCAGTTTAGCCTTTAGGCTTCTCGGTCAAGGGAATTTGCAACCCTAAGTCTTATCTTGCACCCATGCAGTCCCCCGCGGCTAGCACTGTGATAGCTACAGTGCACCTCATCCACAAGGTAGCTGCTAACTAGCTAAATGCCTCACTATCCTGGTGGCTACAGCTTTCTTATTGTGCTCAACCTAGCTAACGATTAGCCTCATGGCTTTTTACCTAAGTAGCTCATGCCTTTTCAGAGCCTTACCGGCTATCATGTTGCTTTTTACAACAGATGTCTCTTTTTTTAGCAAACCTTGTTCTTTACAATGGCCACTGCTACCCCATCCCAAAATGAACAATGCCCAGCACTCGAACTCCCATGTTCTTGTGCTTGCAGCTCCTTCTATGCATCGATTACTTGGGAAGGGAACATGCTCAGGCAGCACTCGATGACCCTGAGTCCTGTGAGCAATGTAAGACACTGACACTGACAAAATGAACAATGCCCAGCACTCGAACTCCCATGTTCTTGTGCTTGCAGCTCCTTCTATGCATTGATTACTTGGGAAGGGAACATGCTCAGGCAGCACTCGATGACCCTGAGTCCTGTGAGCAGTGTAAGACACTGACAAGGTCTGCTCTCACCTCTAGGCCACCGGCCAAGGTTGAGATTCATCTCCCCACAACTGAGCCAAGCTGGGGCGAGGTTATAGATAGCCTCGATTCCCTCCCCTCACTGTCTGACGACTTGCTGTCAGGGGAAGGCGAACTAGGTGATGGCGAGGATGACGACGGGATTATCTCGTGAGTCAAACTCACGTCTGAAATGGAGGGTGAAGACCCTCTCAAGTCCCTATGTCTCCCTGCCCACAGGACGAAGGAGCTGCTCTCCCCCACTTGGAGTTTGGGTTCTTAGACGCTTGCAAGTGAGCCATGGCCAGACTCGACATCAAGTGGCTGGCTCCCTTGGGGGGTCAGAATCCTGAAAGGGATCTGTACGACGGGAAGAGACTCCCTTCCCGTACGTCCCCTGCTAAACAACTGCTTCCAGTGGTCCTAGCCTGCCTTAGGGAAGCTAAGGGTTTGTTGGATAAGCCCGTCACCAGCAAGTTCCTTGCTAGGAGCTCCCCTTGTCTGGTCATGCAGATATAGGCCCCATGGCAACCAGTTGGTTCCTGCAACTCGTTCCAGTCCCACAGCCTGGAAGGAAAAACAAAAACAAACCCCCAGAAACGCAGCAGACTGCCAATACCCAGGTTAGGACCCTGAACTAGGGCACACATGCAGGTAAAAAGTCCTTTGCTCTAGCTGCAGCAAGGTTCTGGCCTCTTAAACCCCTAATGGGGGGCAAGAGGAGCCGGCCAACTTAAGGCAAAGCCCTGGCGGCTGAGGAGGATAGCGCGCAAAGCCTCCGGCTCCCTTTCCTACCCTCTCTCTCTTGGGTTTAACGTGAGCCATTCCTCCCCTTCCTCACCTCACACCTGCACTTTACCCCCAAGTGCTATCCTTACTTATTCTCTCCCCTCGGTATCCCATTTCATTCGTTCCAGCCAGTGGTAGAAGTCAGTATGTCCACTCTCCCTCCGCTCTCTTTTTACAATAAAGGAGGCTGACAGATTGCCATTTATCATGGCCTTCTTGCCATGCATTTTGCCTCAATATGTCTATTGCGTACAAGCGAACACAATGAAACAGAGTCATGAGTGCACCCCCTTGGTTCTCCACAATGGGGTGCCATCACTCTAGGTGAGCGAGGCAGAGAATGAAACCTGGGAACAGGTTTTTTCTTGCTCACTGCGAGACTCCCGTATCCCACTGGGTCTTTGGGGTTCTTCGGTGAGCCAATGGCAACTCTGCTCTATCGAGCTAAAGAACAGTCAGTACAGTATTAATTGCTCATACTTTCTGGTTCAATAAAGGGGGGAGGCTTTTTCCACTGTCAAGGTTTATTTTGCCTTTATCTCGGTCTGTCACATAGGCTTCGATAATAACACAGTTCTCCTGTTATGTCGTTTCATGAAGGGAGCGCATTACTTACCCCCAGTCTCCAAGCCTTTAGTCCCGTCTTGGGACCTGTTTATTGTGCTTGACGTCATTTCACAGCAGCCTTTTGAGCTGTCCAAAAGCATGAAGATGAAATATATCTCCTTTAAGACTGCTTTACTGCTTGCCCTTACATCCACAAAGTGAGTCAGTGAGCTGCACGCCCTGTCAGTTCACCATTCATGCCTACAATTTTCCCCGGCGTTATCCAAGGTGACCTTGTTACCTAACCCTGCCTTTAGGCCTAATGTATGCAACAATTACAATTGTCTTGCCTTGGAGCTTGCAGCCTTCCATCCGCCTTCAATCACTTTTGCGTGGAAAAATGCATCTTCATTGACGCATACTGTCCTCAGTGTCGGATCTCTGAGGGGTGATGCTGTTGGGACTACCCTGGTTTCAGAGAGCATATGGGAGTCGGCCATATCCCTATAGTGATACATCGAAACAAGTATTTGAAAGAGAACTTAAAGTTCCTAGTGTAACCCCGGTTCTCTGATAATGTGAGTGAGATGTATCACATAGTGACTTGCAGTCAGGGTAGGCAGGGAAGGCATTCTAATACAAATAATGCTTTTTTTAAATCTAATGGTTTTTGTGCAAAGAAATCTGAAAATAAGCTAAAACTTCAGGAAAGGCACCAGGGTATGCATGCCTTCATCCCCAATGTCCCCATCCATTCAAATTGTGATGTGAGTGGAGGTTCATGACTGCAGTCACTGTTACTAAACAGGGTCAGCATCAGGGAGTAACATTGGTTCACGAAAAAGACCCCGGAAATTACAACATGTTGGAACTAATGCTAGCCCTAAACAAAATGTGCAGCATCAGATTAGCCAAAAAATAAATAGCATGGGCCTCCCGGGTGGCGCAGTGGTCTAGAGCACTGCATCGCAGCGCTAGCTGCGCCACCAGAGTCTCTGGGTTCGCGCCCAGGCTCTGTCGCAGCCGGCCGCGACCGGGAGGTCCGTGGGGCGACGCACAATTGGCTTAGCGTCGTCCGGGTTAGGGAGGGTTTGGCCGGTAGGGATATCCTTGTCTCATCGCGCTCCAGCGACTCCTGTGGCGGGCCGGGCGCAGTGCGCGCTAACCGAGGGGGGCGGGTGCACGGTGTTTCCTCCGACACATTGGTGCGGCTGGCTTCCGGGTTGGAGGCGCGCTGTGTTAAGAAGCAGTGCGGCTTGGTTGGGTTGTGCTTCGGAGGACGCATGGCTTTCGACCTTCGTCTCTCCCGAGCCCGTACGGGAGTTGTAGCGATGAGACAAGATAGTAATTACTAGCGATTGGATACCACGAAAATTGGGGAGAAAAGGGGATAAAATTATAAATAAAAAATAAAATAAAAAAAATATTTAAAAAAAAAGAAAGAAATAAAAATATATAAATAAATAGCACAATATCCAAAAAGGTTGTCCATGGGAGCCTTTAGCAAAGCGTATTTGCTTCACACAAAGTCGCCATAAATTCAAAGCGTATGCAAAATTGACACTGCCGGATTGCACACCCGATCCAAATGCAGTTAATAAACCCTACAGGAAACACTTACATGTTGTGTTTATTAGGCTTATGCGTATTGCCTAAATATGTTGTGTGGGTAATGCCTGGGGTGAGCTGTGCACATTTAGGCGTCTACATAATTTGGCACGTGCATCCCTTAAATTGAACGAAGCTACTGTAACTAGCTAGGAAACTACTACTATACTGCACCTCAAATAACTTTCAAAATGTAATTTCCAAGGAAAACTTGATATTATTCAGAAAGGGAGACCAACACCTTCGCTTCCTGACCTTCATCAGAGGAAGAGACAGAAAATCATCAGATTGTTTAAATAGAAGTGGCATGAATTAAAAGATTAGCTGTGTGGCTGCGCTACCAGTGTCTGCCTGTACGGTTTCCACTGCCTGCACTTCTCAACTGGGGACAGCGTTTGGGAAAGAAGGCGGCTACTGCAACCTCAACAACCTGACCAACTATCTCAACAAACATGAAAAATATTCATCGCACATGTAACACCAGATCACTCAAAAAACATTTGGGAACACACGGATCGATCTGGCTTTAAATGAGCGTCAAAAACAATCCACAATGCTAAGGTAATGGAAAACCGTGAGATTTTGAAGGACCTTAATAGAAAAATATTCCACCTACAGATGTAGGATCCTAATTTGATCACCCTGTTGCAGGTTAACTTTGAAAACTTGTAGTGCATTTGAGGTTTAAAAAGTATTTTGAAGTTTGTAATTTCCACTTTGAAATGTCAGACTTGATTTTCTCATACGGGAAATGCAATAGCTACAGAAAAATGTCCATAAATTGTAATCCACATTTCCTGTTGCTGCAGGATTACTTCATTATAAATTAATTTAAGATCCTACAAATGTATAGTCCTAGACAACTGGGCAGAACCTCATATCTTCCTTCCCTGTTAAGAACCTCTTTGCTGTTAAGTCCCCTACTTAGCGGACTTTGAGCAGTTCTTGACTGGTTCCGACTGTAGCAGGGTCCAGTGCTTTATAGTGCCAGAAAGCCCAATAAAAAGCCAAGAAACACGAGCAATGGACATTAGACCGGTGAAAATCTGGAAAAATAGACTGTTTAAAAAACATTAGCAGTAAGCATTAAATTATTCACATTAAAACACCTTGCATTTCTATAAACACAAAGAGCATATTGTACTTGCTGTTAAAATAAGAAATAGATTTCAAACAAAGTTATAGAAAATAAGTATTAACAGATATAATGATGATGTCTCTTACGATTTCTACTACATCCTGTATTAGGAGGTAACTCACAAAATAAATAATTGTCTACAAGACAATAATATTAAATCGTCCTATTGGCAAGGTAATCCTTCACCAAGTCCTTTAAAAGTGACCAGCTCTTCCACACTGGTATCAGTCCCACATAGATAACTATGAGAAATTATGTTCTGACAGTCTGCCGGTAGAGAGGAATTCTTCTGTTCCACTAGTTGATAAGGACTTTTCTAATAAACAATTGACCGGTGATCTTGTATAATTTCGGGTACTGCCCTTGGGTCAAGGAATATTGTTTCAGCTTCAGACGGTAGATTCTCATAACCTGTAACGAAGGAAACAAAAAAGTGAAAGTAACATGTCCTGGTTTCAAGAGAAATTGATATTTCACATAGATTTCCCTAAGTTAGCATGTCCCGATTTTCAGGGAAACTAATGTGATGACTGCGGTATACAACATAGAAGCTTATCAGATTGTGATCATCTTACTATGCTTCTTCACCTGAGATTGACCCCCGATAAGCTAATCAATCAGCTCTATATTCTCCAGGCTCTGCTTTGTCATCAAAATGGACAACCGTGCAATGAGTGACATGTATCCATCGTGATTTTCCCTGGATTTTTACTTCTGACCTTATTATGAGCAAAACTTGATAAAGACCTTCCCATTTTGGCCCTAATGTCTCTATTACATATTGTGGCAGATGGCAGGGAGAGGTGAGGGGAGATATCTTGCAACCCGCTGGCTCCACCCCCAAGTCTTATATGGACTTCTTGCCCCAACAAGGCAAGGCTGTGGATCATTAAGCCAGGGAGTGCTTGGGGGAAAAGAGGAAGCGACCTGAAACAAAGGGGCAGAGAATGGAGAGACAGAAATGTGCGTTAAGAAGAGTGGGAGAAGAGAGAACAATATCTGTGTGATTACCCGTTGTGACCTGGACTGTCGGATTACCCCCCTTGTGTACCGAACCGGATTGGCTGAGGACCCGAGTTTTAGGATTACCCCTGGAGAACGGAACGGACAACGAGAACAGCTTGGGGATTGTGAAGTAATTGGTGAATTTCCACTTCTTCCCCAGTGTATAAAAATCCCTAATAAACTCCCCATTTGCATTCTAGTTGTGCTACTGGTGCATGTTTTGTTACTGAACTTGGTGACGTGGAAACCCCACACCCTTGAGCCTGCTACATATGGTGGAGAATGCGGGTAACCCAAACCAGGCTCAATAACTAAACAGACACGGAGCACAATGGAAGCATTGGTGAAACAGCTGGTGGAGGCGAACATAGCACAGTAGGCTATGCATCGGGAGCTGTTGGAGGAACAGCATCAGCAGACCGCTCTCCTGCGAGCTGAACTCAGTCAGCTGACAGCCGGCCCAAGCCGGCATAGCGGCAGCGCAGCATTCTCTCGTCCCAAACCCAGTAGGTTTATACTGAAGCTGACAGACGCTGATGACATCGAGGCTTACCTACAAGCTTTCGAGAGGACGGCGGCTAGGGAGAAATGGCCCCATGAGCAAATGGCAGATATGTGAGAGCAGAACTCATAAACGGGCTCTGCCCTCTCACAAATGGCCGACCGCCAAAACTACACTTCCCAGAAGCAAGGGGAACGGTTAGAAGGTGGGGCCAACCCACAGATGAGGGGTCAAGACAAACTAGGAAGAGAGAGAGGAGGGGCTGGAAGGATCTGTGAACCATAGAGAAAGAGACTATATATATATATTGGCCGGATTTACCGTGTATGAACTGGACTGTTTGGACTTACCTGTTGGCGTTTGGACCTGGATCTACCGAGAACCCGATTTGTGTACCGAACCCTGCTATCCTTGACCTCGCCTGCGTGGACCAGGACGGAGAAACAAACACACAGGTACTGTCCTGTTTGAAAGAACTCTCATTCTGGGGTGATTTTGGTGACGGTTTCCTGCTCAATTTGTGATAAACTCTCCCAATCTTGAAGAGGCTTGTCCCACCCCTAACCCTTATTTCAGTCCCTTTCAGCAGGATCGCAATGGACCTGGTGGGACCTCTACCCAAGAGCAACTGAGGTAACCAATGCATTCTAGTGATTCTGGATTATGCCACCAGGTACGCGGAAGCCGTTCCCCTGCGCACCATGGTCACCAAGGAAATCGCACGTAAGTTGGTCATGCTGTTCTCCCGAGTAGGCATCCCCGACGAGATATTGACCGACCAGGGCACCCCGTTCATGTCACGAATCATGAAGGATCTATGCAAGCTAATGAAAATAACCCAGTTGCGCACCGCGCCATACTTATTTTCCACCATAATTTGCAAATAAATTCATTAAAAATCCTACAATGTGATTTTCTGGATTTTTCCCCCCTCATTTTGTCTGTCATAGTTGAAGTGTACCTATGATGAAAATTACAGGCCTCTCTCATCTTTTTAAGTGGGAGAACTTGCACAATTGGTGGCTGACTAAATACCTTTTTGCCCCACTGTAGCTATGTACAACCATTTTTCAACAACCATTTTCCATCTAGCTAGTTGGTCCTCTACATGTTGCTAGCTGTACATATAGTTCAGTGGAGGCTGCTGAGGGCAGGATGGCTCATAATAATGTCTGTAATGGAGTCAATGGAATGATATCAAACACGTGGTTGATACCATTCTATTGACTCCATTCCAGCCATTATTATGAACCGTCCTCCCCTCAGCAGCCTCCACTGGTATAGTTATATGTCTGTCATATTGAGGTATCTAGCTAGAAGTTAAACCTGATCAATCAAATGGATAGGTGTAAGCAATTATGGTAATTATGGTAATTCCAAACTAATTCTCTAGACAGACACAGAGAGAGGAAGAAAGTGAGAAAGAAAGGATGAAAGTGAGAGAGGTGGGAAGAGAGTGGAAGACCGACGGAGAGATGGAGAGAGAGAAACAGAGAGCGAGAAAGGTAGCAGTGCAAATGTACTTAGACTTGAGTATTTCAACAACTCATCTCTTTCAACTTGTTAGGCAATCACAGTACCTGGAAAGGATGGCCAGCCACACAGGAGGGTAATTTTTACTAAAGAGGAGAAGGAGGCCGTGCTGACCGAGATGCATGCTGGCTAATTCGGATTGAAGAGCATGATTGCCAAACTCAACCTACGCTTCTTCTGACAGGGAATTGTCAAGGAGGTGGACAGCTGGGCAAGTGAAATAACCTTTTGTTAATCAATCACATTCTATTATTTCTGAAATTATTATGATTTCAATTAATGTCATATCAGAGAGCACACAATGTTTAAATGTGTCACTTTTTGCTTAAAGGTCAGTACGCTGTGTAGCCTGCCAGAAGTTTGAGAGGGTAAAGACTGTGGTGCCGGAGTTGAAGCCCATCAAAGGTGTTTCACCATGGCTCATGATCAGTAAGTGTCCCAATTCAACTCAAAATAAGTTGTTTTGTAATGGTTGCTTTATTTGACCACAGCAGAGTTCAATATTATAGAGTGTGTGTGTGTCAGTATCCTTACGAATATGAAAATCTGCTTACTGTATGACACAGATACGGATAAGAATAAAATCATATTCTCTCTAACACTTTAAATGTTAGGGGTGGACCTCATCGGACCCTTCACGAAATCCAGGAATGGCAACAGCTGCTGTCTGACGGCGACCGATCACTTTACCAAGTGGGTGGAGGCAATACCCAGGAAGGTCAGTGAAGGAAGAGAACGTGCTTAACTCTAAATTCCCTTCTGTAACCCATTAGAAAGGGTGCTTGTAACCAAAAATGTATTTTCGTTTTGTATGATACCCATCAAGGACGAAACTGGCGAGGCCACATCCAAGGCGATGATGGACATCTTCAACACCCACGGTTCTCCTGAGGTCCTCTTGAGTGACCGAGGTCATGAACGCTGGAACAAGGTATGGATGTTATAGGTTATATTCTGTCACCAATGGTTTGTTTTATTTAATTTTTTTGTTTTGTTTTTGTTTATCCATGGTACATAATCAGACATATTTCAATATCTTACATTCTCAATAGATATCGCTTTCCTACCTCCTCCAGGTTTGGTGAATGGATCAACCAGACCCTAAAGACTGCCATGGGCAAGTCCCCTGGCGGGTACCAGGAACGGTGGGAGAACAACCTGAAGGCCATTCATAGCAGCGTCCAGGCCTCCGAGGAAGGAGGTCAAAAATTATATGAAATATAATTGCATTTATTCCTGTTATCAATCAAGGTGAAACTGAACATCGAAAAGGTACAGGAGAAACAGAAGGAGAGCTACCGGAGCAGAATCAAGAAGGGGAACAAGTGCTTCGACATCCGGGCGAATTACTTGGTTTGGAAGAAGTAGGAAAGGAAGGCGAGACCTGGGAAACCTCACTGCACTTTTGCTCCTAGCTGGGGTCACCATCTGTTAAGGTGAATACAAAACATCTCAGATAATAACTATTTGCAAACAAAATAACCTGAAGATGGTTTTAGTTTCCCTAGCACTTATATTTTTCTCTTTGTCTTCATAGGGTTACCTTAGCGGAAGCCAACATTCTTCTCCAGTTGGAGCAGTTGGACGGTCGACCACTGAAAGCACTGACACCCTACACTTCGGTTAAGCCCAATAGACAAAGTAGGTTAAGCTTTGGTTGACATTCGAGAAAGCAAGAAATGGTAGTTATGCTGAGCTTATAAAAATGTACCACTTCAATTTACCTCTCCAAATGACTTTAGGACCATCGACTGTCCAAGACCCCCAGGAGGTATCCCATCTACCAGAACCAGTGAGTTGAGATCAGTCTGATTCTCTGTGCTCTGAGTGTGAGGGGGGCCAGCTTGAGGTAGGCTATACCTTCCAAAACTGTTTAAAAGTACATACAGCATCTCCCATTTATAACACTGCACTAATCCATCAAATATTCTCACAGCAAAGGCTAACTTGTGTGTTTGCTTGTTTACGTCTGTCTCCTACCCTGTTCCCTTAAACTCTGCCCAACACCCAGACGTGGATCCACCTGATTTCCTCCATTACCAACCACCCTCCAACTTTTCATTACATCACCTACAGTTAATGTCATTAACTGCTAAGAAAGTTTTCTTGCTCTATCATACTGGGCACAGTACTGAGATACACAGATTAATTAAAAACACTAGCACTGGAAACGCTCAGAACAAAGAGAGCAGCAGTGTCTGGACTTTGCAGTCTGCCTCTTCAAGTCCCCCATCTGAGACTGGCTGTCTGTTGAGAACAAGTGACAGGCAGAACCTCAAACCCACACAGCAACCACCTTCTCTATATTCCACACAGCAGAATTCAGACTTTTAGTCTATGATTGCCATGTGAGTGTTCAAAAAATCTGTGAAAATAAATGAATGACACAACTGTACCAAAAATAATATCTACGTTTATGTATTACAATCTTAAATATTGCCAGGTTGGTTTTCACAGATGTTTCACAAGGTGCTAATTATTGTAAGTTGTAAGGTATCCTTTGATGGAATTGATTTGTTCCACATGATTCATTGTTGTATCCTAGGACCTACAATAGATGCATATACTGTATATATATTCAACCACAAGGGTGTAATGAGCTATGCGAGATAGGGGAAAAAATGAATCGTAATAGAGGACTACTGAAATTGTATTATTTCAGTGTAGATAAGGGAAGGGCAGGTTAAAATAAAAACATGACAGCCAGACAAGCCAGTGTATGAATCAAACGGATTTGCATATGAATGGAAATTATCTGACTATTTCCAAAACATAGCAAAGTTTAAGACATGGATTTCATGTTAAAAAGGTGCCCAAAAGTAGTTTGAAGTAATGTTTTCATTTTGTTAGCTAAACAAAACTTGTTAAAACAGCGAAATGATCATGGAAATCAGCCTTGTTTGTATAGCGATGATGAAAAGAACGTAATTTAGGCTGTAATGATCTCCAAATTCGAATCATTAGGTCATCACACCGTTGATATAGCAACGTACGCTAATAGTTTATCGAATGCCATTGTGACGCAGGGGGGGGACACTTTTTGGCTGGGGGACATTTGGGATCACGTGGCCTGCATGCCCTACCCGGTCGGTATTCGGCCATGATTACTACAAGTTTAGATAGCTGGCTAGACTAACTTACCAATCAAAAAACTGTTAGCTGACATGGCTAATTGAGTGACTGTCAGTGACTGACATAATGAGACAAAACCTTCTGATGCACAAAAAAATTTACTCCCGACGGAGTAAAAAAAAAAAATATATATATAAAGAAACAAAGCCCCGGGGCCTTTGATTTGTAATCCGACGTTACAACTGGGAGACGGCATATGAAAGGGGACAGCCAGCAATTTCATCAACCGTGGTCTTGTCTCACTGATATTTTTAGCCAGAATTGGAACTCTCAACATGAAAAATTACTAAATAATTTTGTCGAATTGAAATGAGACCACTTTCCCTTGGTCACAGAGGGACAAAATCACTTCATCCTCAAAGCTGAAGTTGTAAGGAATCTGCAGACATTTGAATGGTATCTACGTTACTCAGAGGAAGCTTGGCAGAAAATGCTTTGTCGTCAGTTATATGAAATGGGGCCAAATTTGTACTGTCACTAAATGTGATCATCTTTATTTTACAGTTATAAGAAAGGTCAAATGTTAATAATTTGTTTGTCACGACTTCCGCCGAAGTTGGTTCCTCTCCTTGTTCGGGCGGCGTTCGGCTGTCGGCGTTGCCGGTCTTCTAGCCATCATCGATCCACTTTTCATTTTCCATTTGTCTTGTCTTCCCACACACCTGGTTTCAATTCCATAATTTCATGTTGTGTATTTAACCCTCTGTTCCCCCCATGTCCTTGTCCGGAACTGTTTGTTGTAAGTGCTTGTGCACGTTATTCTGGTGTGCGACGGGTTTTGTCCCCATTGATTGATATATATGAAAAAAACTATTATATATGATTTTTTTAACCTCTTGAACGTTAAGGCAAAATATAGATGTCAGTGATGACATACCCAAAATATAGATGACATACCCAAAAGTAATAATTTTTCATGAGATGGCCATCAACAATAACTAATTCTGCGTAGTTCTAGAAAGGTCTGGAACTCACCTTTCTGGTAATAATTGTTATAAATTGCTGAGGAGTATTCACTTCTGAGTGCACAAACTCAAGTACACAGTACTAATAATATGAAAAACTATTACTATAAGCACAGTGCGCACACCAGCACCTTGAGGCAATTATGCTGAAGGAGTGACTTCTGCTGTCTGGTACAAGCACGCAATGCAAAAAATAAATATTTCACTCTCCTTACCCAAAACCACGTGAATACTCACAATGCTAAATAAATACTATGTAAAAGCAATTATGAGAACAGACCCACTCAAACCACCAAACTCCAGTCCCGTTGATCGGTTCCAAGTCCATTAGAAACACTTCACCACTTTCATTATCTTACCTCAAGCTTTTAGAAGAACTGTACCATAGCATGCAGTACTGCTGCAATTTTACCCTGGTACAGAACTCTCCTAAGATAGCTCAATGGTTTGAAGCGTCGGTTATCCTCTAAATGTATCTATACATTATTAAACAGATGTGTTTGAAGAGTTGATTGATCTATCCAATGTAATTTGGTTGCTACTGTGTAGGGAACCATCCTTAAGTACTCTGATGGTTACAGAGAGACACAGACACAGAAAAAAGAGGCTGCCAGCAGTAAAATGTTTCCCAATTAAAAGGCTAGATTATGTGTATTGTTATGACACCACATTTCTAAATAAAAGGTATTCTCCGGCACAATTAGATTACCATTCTTGGGGAATTAAATTCATTTAACGTTGCGATTTTTATCTATTTTATATTTGAGTTCTTAAGAAAATGTTTATGGTCTTTATCATTTTAAATGTTTACTTGGCAGATCATTGACTCGTTTGGGTTGTTTTGTGTAGAGCTGTAGAAAGGCGACAAATGAAGTATGATACGATCCTTCCTTGCCTATACACCAACTCAAATACCCACACACTACAATCCCAGTCCATTAGAAAATCATGACCCCCTTTAGTTCCCTCTACGTGATTGTCAACACTGCTTGGATGGATGTCATTCTAAGCACTTGCTATTTCTCGCCAATCTCAAAAAATATGCACAGGTTTCTGGAAGAAACAAAAAATATAATGCAAAACTTTCAAAGCAGAGTTCAAAATGAAAAGGACAGCAACAGGTACAATACAGGTATACACTGCTATTGGAGGAAAAATGAATCTGCCACAGTATCTCAGTAAACATGTATTTATTGTGGTTTGCCCATTTTCAAGTGTCACTTCTGCCTATAGGGGGTCGCCCTCATTAAGCCACACCTCCAATATAATTTTCCGGAATGCCTTGCCTTTTTGAGTGAATTGTACCACCCATGACTGTATTTGTTAGTGACATGGTTCTTGAATTCTTCAATAAAAAAACAAAAAAATATTTTTAAAAAACAGGAACAACCATTTCATTAAAAAATATAACAAAATGATTGGATTAGTTTAGAAAAATATGTTATTTATCTTTGTGTAGCGTAAGATTAATCACTCAATGTATATGCAAATACACAGATAAAAAAATTTATTTTTATTTTTTTAATCTACCTGTGGGTAGAGCATGCTGCAAAAAAAGCTCATTTGTTATCATTAGAGTTGATGTGACTTCTCATTTAGTTTTCAGTCAGTACCACATGAACATTTTAAGTAGTAATTCCTTTTCACTGACATTGTGTTCAATTTACTAGAAGTATTTGAGTTAAAAAGTCCTTGGGGATTACAGTGTAAACACCCTTGGTGTCAAACTGCGGTTACTATGGCAACAAGCTCACAAGCCACAACAGCGCCCCTGGTAAATGAACACAAATGGCTGAGATGCTTTCAGCAGACTGGGGATCAGTGTAATGGAATTACTCTCTCTTATATGCTGATCCCAAAATAAATGTACACGTACATGTTATTCAACCATTGCATCCACACTGCTCACGCACGTCAATTAGAGTCTACGTAGCCAGGCACTAAAATAGAACGTGGTTCTATTTGTGACGCTTGATGCACTGCAAGTCCCGCCTCTCTCATCTCCTCATTGGTTTTTAGGAGCATATACCCGCGTGGTGGATTGAAAGAAACTCAGGTGCACACTCCAGTCCAGTTGGTGGTGGTAATGCACCTTAAAGTTGGTTGCCAACTGCCATAAAAAGTCCAAAGAAGAAGAAGGAAGGACGAGATTTTACTAGAAATGAACCCGGTTTACTCTTTTATCAGTAGATTAATTGTCAGAGTAGAGGACCTTGTGCATTTCAGGTAAAATAACAACCCAATGTGTATATCCCAGGACTAATTAGCTAGCAACAGCAAGTTAGCTAGCAAAATTGTCATAAATGTTTGATTTTGGACCTTTCCCCAAATGAATACAGTTGGTTCAGAGTTTGTTTAGATATTTCAACCTGCGTGTCCTGATCGTGTCTGGTGTGTGAACGCACACTCCCGGTCTAGTCAACATGTTACACATTTCCTGTCTGGAAACACTTCTAAGTCACATAGAAACACACTGACTGAGACTAACACGCTTTAGTTGCATGTTGTTTACACCGTTACATTTCTAAATACATAATTGCCTATGGACTGATGTATTTAGATCACTTTCTTTGTCACTGGCCTGTGATCGGCAAGATAGTTGTTTTACTATTGTATTGACTTTGGTTCAAGCATTCTACTCTATCAAAACCTGATTTGTTTTACCATTTGTTGATCTCTTTAGTTTAAAATATGACAGTGAGTCTTGTAGATATCCCCTTTTTCAGCACTGTTAGAGTTCTCTGTGATGAGACCTTGAGAAGAATCCAGATATAGGCCTTCTTGACTGAGTAAACTCTCCTTCTTTACCCCCTCGGAGTCTAAATTCACCTTGACCGTTTTGACAGGTACGGGTATGAACAACATAATATAATTTGGAAGGTTGCTTCACACTTACGCAGAGGCACGTCACATACTGTAGGCATACACTCACATACGCAGGCATGCACACGTCAACACACTGATTTGTGCATTCATGCACTACTAAACACACACCACCGACCCAATCCCATTATTGATCTGCTTTGATGTAGAAAATGAAAACAAACCAAGACTCACAGCAATGAGGCAAACACATCAACACTATTCCGTATGGAACACTAGTCAACGGATCTCATTTGTTGTCAGTCGGTGACTTAGACCATTCATCTATTTCATCCAAATGACTTTGGTGGTCTATCCCCGGTATGTGATTTAGTGCATAGTTCATAGTTTTATTGCACTCTACAGAACACAGACAAGACCTCCATCCTCGTCCCTGTTTTAATCATCCCCTCCAGCATTGAGAGAGTGAATTAAAGTTCCATGATTAAAGTTTCCCAAGTACCTTCTCAAGCTGAAAAGGGCTTTACTTCTCTCCTTTCTAGTGGATAGCTTCTTGGAGCTGTTGAGAGGCCACAGATACTATACACTCAACAATCTAGATTGCACAAAAGACACATTTACGTTAGCGTTCTATAATGGACGAATAAAGTGCTATCCACAACACTCTGTTCTTGCAGCTCACACTACAATTAAACTCATAAATAAACACAAATCTGTCACTCGTAGAAAATCCTTGATTGCAAAAAAAAACTGTGCTTTCACCACAGATTACAACTAGCATCAGAATAACAGTTTCAACACCATAGGGTTCACTGAATGCAACAGTGAATGTGTCCAGCAGGCAGCTGCTTCCAGGACCTCCATGGTGAGACGTGTGGAGGCTCAGGCTGACATGAGGCTCTCTGACAGGGGCCATGGTAATTAGAGTAGCTGCTGCTCTCTTGCTCTGGCCCACTGGCTGTTCTGGTGGCCCTGCACAGCAAGCTGATGTGGAATCATAGACCAGCCTGTCACTGAGGGAGATGCTAGGTCAGGATCGTGCTCAGTGCTTGTGTTAAAAGAAGATGAGACTAGCTGCTCAAACAGATCATATCGGCAGAGACATGTTAGCTAGGGGAGGACCTCCTAGAGCCTGAAGGTTACTGCACAATGATGAGGAACATCAATTCTACAGTATAAAATGTGGAACAGAGTGGTTCCTAAATGGAGGTCAGTGTTACTATACGCTACACCAAACATCGTAGCTGCTTCATAAGCGGATACATTATATGGAACATAGAGAATCAGGCAAGTTACTGTAATACTAATTCTGTCTCGCCTTTGCTCTGTAATTCACATGACACTGCAAACACTGCTTCCCAGTCCTGGGAGTAGATATCTGCTATAGCTGTTAGCTTGTTTTGTCTGATATTGGTCCAAGGACTTTCTTTTTTTGGTGACAGGTTTTATTGGATCTATATCTTTGTTAACATATCTCCTCTTGAACTTCAATCCAATTCTAATATATACTTTTAATGAAGTCAAGCCCTTGGTCAGCAGGGCTTAATAAAGTCCTCAATATATTTTCTGCATGACAGACATTCATTTCTATTACAATAGCTGAGCTATTGGGTCCTTGGATCTTAAATCAAGTTCTCCAATTAATGAGGGAATATAGCTCGCCAGCTTGTAGTCCTTAAAACTGAAAATTAGTTAGCATTTTCTACCTCTGGTTCGTTGGCCATTCCTATGGTGGAAGTGATTTGGAAAAATAATGTTTTTTTTTAAATATACGCCGAAAATAAGGTCTGAGGTTAACCCAGGCTTAGGAGATCTTATACGTTTTGCTCTATGAGATAATATCAATCAGTTAACGTGACCTTTATGAATTATGAAGGCTAGCGCTTAAGAGCGTTGGGCCAGTAACCGAAAGGTTGCTGGTTCAAATCCCAGAGCTGGAAAGGTGAAAAATCTGTCGATGTGTCCTTGAGCAAGGCACTTAACGGTAATTGCTCCTGTACGTTGCTCTGGACAAGAGCATCTGGTAAATTATTAAAATATAAATATAACATGTGCTCAAAATAAATCAGTTGCTAACAAGTCGCTAACTGCCATAGAAATGGAACTACAACATTAGTGGCAAAATGTTTCACTTCACTACACCGACCACGCAAACTAGTGTACACTACTAACACTAGTCCACCAAAAATCTAGTTTGCTTTATGCTTCCGAAATCAAACGAAAACGCAAGGATGGTACATTGTATTGCTCCAGGTAGTAACCACATCTCTTCCACGGGAAGTTGCTTGTTTTATCGGTTCTCGAACGATGTTGTCCAGAAGAGACTTTGGGCCTGTTGGATAACGTAAGCTAAGCCTGTTAGTTATACGTTAAAGGCATGCGACCGGAGGTGTAGTTGAATTTTTTACATGCCAGCACTGCGTTAGCTTATTACTTGTTTTGATGACATAAATGCTGAAAAAAAGGTGATGTTAACTGATTAAGATGATCTCATAGAACAACACGTATAAGATCTTCTAAGCCGGTGTTTTCCACAGACATTATTTTGGGCATTTATCAACAACAAAAAACATTCATTTCCCCATAGCCTTTGGCCAACGAGCCATGGCAGAGTTAGCATCCGTTAGTGCCTATAAAAATGACTATTGCTCTCTATTAGAACAACGTTAGCAGAGATTTGTGCAACACTTCAACACTCAATTAGAAGCCCTTTGTGCAGAAAAGCATGAGCACGTCTCTGTGAATTTCAGGGGTAACAGATTTTTCTTGCTGAAGGGTTTTATTTTGGGAGAGATTTGAGAAACATTGTAACACTGATAGATTAGTGTTCTATTTCTATAGATTGAATATAGAAAAGAAATGCTGTTAAAAAGCTGAGGGACTACTTTTGTTGGTAACGCATGAATGTATTAGTGTAAGTGTTGAGGGTTACCTGTGGGTTGGCGTGATTGTGAGAGAGCTGAGAGTTACAGGTCAAATCAGGCTGCAAGGTTGACTCAGTCAGACACAACATGCTTCTATTTACATTTGGATATTTACTCTTTATTGGTCTATGTTGGAGAAGGCTTTTAATAACCCCACTATTACAACATAAATAGGAAGAGCCATACAACAGGGATATTTTCATATCAGAATTTTGGCTAGCAGTTGAACCTGATGGGCCGAGAGGAATGGACTTGACCTGAGCTTAGTTTAAAGAAAGACGAGAGAAGTAATGAGGCTCAATGTGATGGAAACCTGTCATCCTTAAATGTGCCAGGCAGCCCAGGCTTACAGATGAAAGAGCAAAACAACCTGAATATGCCTGAAGGAGAGAAACCTTGAGAAATACAGTAGCACAGCAACACGAGTCAGAATGCTTGGAACCCCATGTAGCCATTTTATGGCAGCAACCTACTGTTTTACATAAAGTCCACTATTTCATTGTTTAACATCCAAAAATTATCATTTGGAGTTTCTCACCCGCAACTTTCATTACAATGTATGATGAATTCATGGACAATATATCATCAGTGAAGAGAAATAGGCTAAGCTTTTTTTTCTATCATTTAATGTATTATTCGCTATAATTGCCATAATGGAAATATTAGCAGATTTACCTTTTTTGAGACAGCAAATAAAAAACATCTCCAAGTTTCAGACAGTTGCTTAAAGCGTGAGTTTTGCCCAAATCACATCGCACACACGCACACACTCACACAGGCACACCCTCACACACACACATTGACAAAGAAAGTGTTACATTGTAATAGCAGACACACATAACATGCACCCTGATTGACTAAAGGAAATCGACAACCATTCACTATTGCCCTCGTTCATGTTATAGCCTTGAGGATTGACATGAAATCGTATCACTTTCTCAAGGATCTCTCTGTACTTTGCTCAGCTCATCTTTCCCTCAATCCTGACTGGTCTCCCAGTCCCTGCCACTGAAAAACATCCCCACAGCATGATGCTGCCACCACCATGCTTCACCGTAGGGATCTTGGTTTCATCAGACCAGAGAATCTTGTTTCTCATGGTCTGAGAGTCCTTTAGGTGCATTTTGGCAAACTTCAAGGGGGCTGTCATGTGCCTTTTTACTGAGGAGTGGCTTCCGTCTGGCCACTCTACTATAAAGGCCTAATTGGTGGAGTGCTGCAGAGATGGTTGTCCTTCTGGAAGGTTCTCCCATCTCCACAGAGGAACTCTGGTAGAGTAACCATCGGGCTCTTGGTCACCTCCCTGACCAAGGCCCTTCTCCCCCGATTGCTCAGTATGGCAGAGTGGCCAGCTCTAGGAAGAGTCTTGGTGGTTCCAAACTTCTTCCATTTAAGAATGTTGGAGGCCACTGGGTTCTTGGGGACCTTCAATGCTGCAGAAATATTTTGGCACCCTTCCCCAGATCTGTGTCTCAACACAATCATGTCTGGGAGCTCTACGGACAATTTATTTGACCTCATGGCTTGTTTTTTCCTCTGACAGACACTGTCAACTGTGGCGACCTTAAATAGACAGGTGTGTGCCTTTCCAAATCATGTCCAATCAATTGAATTTACCACAGGTGGACTCCAATCAAGTTGTAGAAACATCTCAAGGATGATCAGTGGAAACAGAATGCACCTGAGCTCAATTGAGTCTCATTGCAAAGGGTCTTAATACTTATATAAATAAAGTATTTGTTTTTTTATCTGTAATACATTTGCAAAAATGTCTAAAACCATGTTTTCACTTCGTCATTATGTGGTATTGTGTGTAGATTCACGAGGAACATTTTGTATTTAGTCCATTTTAATATAAGGCTCTAACATAACAAAATGTGTAAAAAGTAAAAGGGTCTGAAAACTTTCAGAATGTACAGTAATTTCTAATATACTTAAGTATCAAAGCAAAAGTATGAATAATAAAACAATCCTTATATTAAGCAAATCAGACACAGAAATTGTTGTGTTTTGTTTAAGTGTATGTATAGCCAGGTGCACACGTAGGGTGGCCACATTTAAAATACCCAAATGCGGGACAAAGTGATGATTTTGCCGGACAGTGTAGTCTACATTAATTTTAAAAAATTGTGTGAATTTTCCTGTCCTGCTAAGCATTCCAAATGTATTGAGTACAATGTACAATGTATGGAGTACAAAGTACATTATTTTCTTTAGGAATGTAGTGAAGTGAAAGTAAATGTTGCCAAAAATATAAATAGTAAGGTAAAGTACAGATACCCCCACAAAACTACTTAAGTAGTACTTTAAAGTATTTTTACTTAAGCACTTTACACCACTGCCTGAGGGAGATTTGTAACGGTGTCCTGGACTATAATGGAAATTAATTGTAAAAACAAACAGTATATAACTTTAAACTGGTAGGTCTGTATCTAAGTAATTGGCTTTTGATTGTATTTCAACCTATCCACATTTAGCTAGACATGTAGGCATGTATTAAGAGCTGTCTGGTGTCTTATTAAAAATGCAATAAAAGCTCCAAATAGAGAATGACAGTCTCTATGGTCAGAAAAATGGTCAGAAAGAGCTTGACTCAATTAATCTTCTGCCAGTACTATGGAGAGTTGGTAATATGCAAAACATTTTAATAGGGCACCAGGGAGAGAGATCTGGAGAGGGCATGGCCAACACTGCCAAGTTTGAAATAGTTCAATCTGTCGGTTTTAGAGAGAAATATTAAGGATCACTGTGAAAGGGTTGCATTTCACATCAAGTAGCATTCAGAGAGCTACAGATGTAGGATCTTAATTTGATCACCCTGTTGCATGAGAGCCTTCCTGCATTTTTTTATCAGCCCCTACAAAAATGTACATTAATTATAATCCCACATAATAATTCACATTTCCTGTTGCTGCAGGATGATTTTCCTGCTGTAGCAACACACTGATCACAGACATCAGTTCAACATCTAGTTTTCATTTATATTCGGTTAAGTTTTCAACTAACGTGAATTCAAGGTGAAATCAACCAAAAAGGTCACCAATGTCATTGGATTTATGTTAAAATTTGGTTGAAAAAAGACAAAATGCTCTTACATTGATTACTTTTTGCAAATTGAATTAGTTTTCCACATGTATTCACTGTCATCACATTATTTGGTGGGGGGGGGGGGGGGGGGGGGTTGAAATGATGTGGAAGTTGTTTGATTCCACAACGTACATATGTAGAACACAACGCCACCCCATACTTCATGGGTCACTGTCATATCATTTAAGTAAAGAGTTGTTGTGACCTCAAGCCTGTTAATACATAAACCTCTGCACAGCCACACCTGGTATGAACACTCCCATGGCACCTCATTTCAGCTGTGTCACAGACAGGGGCTGGGTCACCTCATGATCCTCAAATCAAGACCAGAGCAGTCAAATGAAGCAATGTCATAATTACATGCAAAGTGAAGTCCCAGTGTCCTCTGGTTAGTTTGAAGACTTCATTCATTTGACTTTGACGGTTATCAAAATAGCACCGTAAAGGAAAATGGAGGCCCAGTGTTCTTCAGATTTGGTGTTAATAATGGATATTGTGCTATTCTGACCTATTCTGTGCCTGCTAAGACAGTGGTTCTCAAACTGTGGGTCAGGATGCACTTGTGGGTCGCAGCAGGGGTCTAGGTGGGTCACGGGATGACATTTTTTGTGCATTGCACAAATTTAGAAATACATTTTCGGGATGGAAAAACTCTTTCATTGTCAACGTAAACAACTAAAATGCAATAGAAAGTATGCAGAAAAGATAATGGACCTATATATATTTTTTTATAATAGCCTAGAATCTTTGAGAACTTACAATCAAAAAAATAAAAGCTAGACAGTCTGGCCCCCATTGATTTTGTTGTAAAGCATTAGCCATATCCTTGTCCCGGACCTGCTGTTTTGACTCTCTCTCTCCCCCTCCCTCCCACCTCCTTCCCTCCATCCCAGTGGCGACCCGTCATGTTTTGAGCCCCACATTTTTATCAAAAAATAAATACAAATCCAACCCACCTTGGGTGCTGCCATAGAGTTACATTAGAAGTGCCCATCCAAGAAGGTTCAAGGTCATTGGCCACAGATAAAATGACATCATATCACGTTATACTGTATCTACAGTAGCTTTAATTGGACTGATCATGTCAAAATCATATTTAAAAATCTTAGCTAGCAGTCATCATCATTATTTAACCCTCCTGCTGTGTTCCGGTCGAATTGGACTGATTTGACCGGTTTTCTCTCTGAAAAATGTAGTTCATTTAATCTGAATGTCATAAGGTTCCATTACTTTGTCCACACAGGGCATCTGAACACACAAATTACATTTAGATGACTTTCATTTAACTTTTGTACACCTGTGGTGTTCCCGGTCAAAAATGACCGGTCATTTGGAATGAATGGGTGAGACTACAATTAGTGTATTGAATTGAGTTCAGGCACATGCCCATTCATCAGATGGACACACTTCCTCTCCCAGACCCCCAAAGGCATGTGTGTTTGAGCGCACACACACATACACACACACACACCTCACTCCCCTTCTTGGCTTCCATGGCAACCCCCACGGGAATCTTTCCCCAATATAATTTTTCCCCCACGGGAACCACACCTGTTGGCATTCTCACAAACAATCGCAACATTGTTTCAATAATATATAGAACTTTTCTTACAGCTCTGGTATATAAAACGTTTTTGAGGCCTTGCTCACAATTAATTTTGTGGCAGCACAATGACCAAACGATATACTGTATGTGAGGCTCTTGATCATATCTTTGATCACGACACTGGTGAGGAGGAGAGAGTCCTTGTTAAACTTTGACACAAAGTAGTCTGTCACAAATAGCACAATATGTTTCATCTGAGTATTTGTTATAGTCAAAATAATCCATACATTATGCTTTTTTTTACTCAAAAACTAGTTGTATGAGCTCAAGTCAATGAGGCCTACAGGTCATAAATAGCAAATAGAAGTTCAAAACTTGTAATGTTCACAAGAACTTAAGTTGATAAAAAGATCTAACGCAACATTTGGTGATAATATGTGTATTATTATGGATTTATAATCAGCTATAATGGGGCAATCATTTTGGACCGGGAACTGTCACGTTCCTGACCTGTTTTCCCTTGTTTTTGTATTTATTTAGTATGGTCAGGGCGTGAGTTGGGTGGGTTGTCGATGTGTGATTTTTATGTTGGGATTTTGTTTGTTCGGCCTGGTATGATTCTCAATCAGAGGCAGCTGTCAATCGTTGTCCCTGATTGAGAATCATACTTAGGCAGCCGGGGTTTCACGTGTGTTTTGTGGGTGTTTGTTTTCCGTGTCAGTGTTTGTACCACACGGGACTGTTTCGTTTGTTTAGTCTGATCCTGTTCGTGCGTTCTTCGTTATATGTAAGTTCTCATGTTCAGGTCTGTTGACGTCGTTTGTTGTTTTATATAGTTTTTTCAGTGTTCTTCGTTTCGTCTTCTTTAAAAAATAAATCAAACATGTATTCTCCACAAGCTGCGTTTTGGTCCGATCCATGCTCCTCCTCAGACGAGGAGGAGAACAATCGTTACAGGAACACAGAATTAATTAACATGAAACTAATACAACAGGAGGGTTAAGTTGACAATCTACTGGCAAATAATTTTAAATCCTTGTCTTATAAAAGAGAAATTATAGATAAAACATATTGGTGCTCATCGGCCATTGGACATAAACATTACACAACAAGTTAGAAATCGCAAAATCAACAATGAGTGGTTTGGAAGTGGCTAACTGCAAGCATTGCAAAGCAATCACTAGTCTGCTATTCAGTAGAGTGGCTGTGTGGTTCCAAGTCTGGGTTTAAGGGTTTCTTTTCCAAGCTTAAAAGGATAAACATTCAACATTGGCCATGCTGTCAATCCAGCATGATTTCTGCCGTGCTCAAAACAACTGTTTACTCGGAACTGGGAAATCTGACTTCAGTGAGTTCAAGACAACTGGGAACTCAGGGGAAAACTAGCTCCGACTGGCAAAATACGTTTTGAACGGTCATCCAGATTGTAAGTTGGGAACTTGGGCCTCTTTCTAGAGCTATGGCCTGAAGATCACTAGCGTCATCATGATTCAACCGTGTTTTTCAGAGTTCCTAGTTGTCTTGAAAGCACCATAAATCCAGAGAATTCCAGACTGATGACAAAGTTTGATGACAAAATTTGCCCACGAAGGACCGACACCCCACCTTCCTGTTCAAGTGAGCACAGCACAACAAGGCGAGTCCAAAAATGTCCTATATGCTGCTGCATAAATGATGTAATATGCCAGGGAGATATGTATACTGTAGCTAAGGAAGTAATACTAAGTGTATGTTGTGTAGTAAGCTGTTAGTAGCCCATGTGCTTCACCCTAATAATTTGGTCTATTTTCCCCTCTTAATTTCGCCTACTGTTCTGACTTGGTGGTGCACATGTAGCCTATAACCTGTTTTAGAGAAATGTAATCATCAAATATTGTAAGGGCTTTCATTGTATGCTTATATGCCCCCTTTATTTATCCTACGGTTCTAACTTGGTGTACAAGGAGAACGGACCATGTACTGAATTTTGTCGCTGTACATTTTCAAACGTGCTGAACAAATAGTTATATTGACTACGTCCATCCTAGCTTGCTCAAAATTACAGATTGCCGCTTATCAGCTTGTCATGCCCTTATGCCATAGTTTGTACATATCAATTGTCGGTAGAAACCACATTTGTTTAACCTCTTTCAGCTAGGGGGCACTATTTTTATGTTTGGAAAAATAACGTTCCCAAGGTAAACGGACTATTTCTCAGGCCCAGATGCTAGAATATGCATATAATTGACAGATTAGGATAGAAAACACTCTAAAGTTTCCAAAACGGTCAAAATATTGTCTGTGAGTATAACAGAACTGATTTTGCAGGCAAAACCCTGAGGAAATCCAACCCGGAAGTGCCTTTTATTTGGACAAATCCCTGTTCCATTGGCTGCCCATCCTCCATTTAAAGGGGTATCAACCAGATTCCTTTTCCAATGGCTTCCTCAGGCTGTGACCAGGCTTTAGACATAGTTTCAAGCTTTTATTATGAAAAATTAGCGAGATTTTTCAAAACGCTTCAGGTGTCCTTTGATTAGTTCCTGCGCGTGAGAGATGTAGCTCGACATTTTCATCTCTGTAGTATTGAATAGTTTACCGTCCGGTTGAAATATTATCGATTATGTATGTTAAAAACAACCTGAGGATTGATTATAAAAAAACGTTTGACATGTTTCTACGAACATTACGGATACTTTTTGGAATTTTCGTCTGCCCTCGTCTGCCCTTCAGGACCGGCACGAGCCTGTGGTTTTCTGAACATAATGCGCAAACCAAATGGAGGTTTTTGGTTATAAAAATAATCTTTATCGAACAAAAATAACATTTATTGTGTAACTGGGAGTCACGTGAGTGCAAACATCCGAAGATCATCAAAGGTAAGCGATTAATTGTATTGCTTTTCTGACTTTCGTGACCAAGCTATTCTTACATCTCTTTGCTTTCTTTGTCGTCCACAGATCAGGTGCAGCCCATGGAAATGCCGATGCACTCTCCAGGAGGGATGCTCTAGGGAGCTAGACCACCCCTCCCTCCCGGTCAGAGCTAAGGGAGAGGTGAGGGGAGTGGTTATTGAGGGGAGATATCTGGCAGCCCGTTGGCTCCACCCCCGGGCCTTATATGGACTTCCTGCCCCAACGAGGCAAGGCTGTCTGTCGTTAAGCCAGGGAGTGCTTGGGGATAAAGGAGGAAGCAGCCTGCACAAAGGGGCAGAGTAGGAGAGAGCCAAGTGAATGACGAAGAGTGGAAGAAGAGAGAGCAATATCTGTGAGATTACCCGTTGTGACCTGGACTGTCGGACTACCTCTCTTGTGTACCGGACCGGATTGGCTGAGGACCCGAGTGTGAGGATTACCCCTGGAAAACGGAACGGACAAAGAGAACGGTTTGTGGACAGTGAGGGGATTGGTGAATTCCCCCTTCTTTCCCTGTGTACTAAACTCCCCATTTGCATTCTATTTGTGCTACTGGTGCATGTTTTGTTATTGAACTTGGTGACGTGGAAACCTCACAACCTTGAGCCTGCTACACCACCCATTGTATAAAGAAGGTGAAACGGGTCAGAACCTCAGGAGTAAATGTAAGTTGGCTTTTCATACCCAAGCATTCAGCGGTTGGGACAGCAGGTGTGGTTGGTAGAAAGCAGTGGCGATTTTAGCATGTATATCTTGGTGGGGCAAACCATTTTTTGGGGGTGGGTATGCAGCCCTGCAAAGCCACAACACAACACTAAACACTACATTAACTGCACTATAATGGTGACACACAGTGCCTACAAACTGATAGGGACTACATAAACCTGTCCCAACAGCAGAGTCCCAACAGCAGTCCCAACAACTTACCACTGCTACACCTGGCTATCAGCGGAGCCTTGTCTGGCAGCGAAACAGTTCATTTAGCCTCTTTACTGCCTTTAAAAAAATATGGCTGACTTACTTAACTTGTTTTTCAACCACTCCACAAATTTCTTGTTAACAAACTAAAGTTTTGGCAAGTCGGTTAGGACATCTACTTTCTGCATGACACAAGTAATTTTTCCAACTATTGTATACAGACAGATTATTTCACTTATAATTCACTGTATCACAATTCCAGTGGGTCAGCAGTTTACATACACTAAGTTGACTGTGCCTTTAAACAGCTTGGAAAATTCCAGAAAATTATGTCTTGGCTTTAGAAGCTTCTGATAGGCCTATTGACATCATTTGAGTCAATTGGAGGTGTACCTGTGGATGTATTTCAAGGCCTATCTTCAAACTCGGTGCCTCTTTGCTTGACATCATGGGAAAATCAAAAGATATCAGCCAAGACATCAGAAAAGAATTGAAGACCTCCACAAGTCTGATTCATCCTTGGGAGCAATTTCCAAACGCCTGAAGGCACCACGTTCATCTGTACAAACAATAGTGCGCAAGTATAAACACCATGGGACCACGCAGCCGTCATACCGCTCAGGAAGGAGACGCATTCTGTCTCCTAGAGATGAACGTACTTTGGTGCGAAAAGTGCAAATCAATCCCAGAACAACAGCAAAGGACCTTGTGAAGATGCTGGAGGAAACAGGTACAAAAGTATCTATATCCACAGTAAAACGAGTCCTATATCGACATAACCTGAAAGGCCGCTCAGCAAGGAAGAAGCAATTGCTCCAAACCGCCATAAAAAAGCCAGACTACGGTTTGCAACTGCACATGGGGACAAAGATCGTACTTTATGGAGAAATGTCCTCTGGTCTGATGAAACAAAAATGGAACTGTTTGGCCATAACAACCATCATTATGTTTGGAGGAAAAAGGGGGACGCTTGCAAGCCGAAGAACACCATCCCAACCTTGAAGCACGGGGGTGGCAGCATCATGTTGTGGGGGTGCTTTGCTGCAGGAGGGACTGGTTCACCTCACAAAATAGATGGCATCATGAGGAAACAACATTATGTGGATATATTGAAGCAACATCTCAAGACATCAGTCAGGAAGTTAAAGCCTGGTTGCAATTGGGTCTTCCAAATGGACAATGACCCCAAGCATACTTCAAAAGTTGTGGCAAAATGGCTTAAGGACAACAAAGTCAAGGTATTGGAGTGACCATCACAAAGCCCTGAACTCAAACCTATAGAAAATTTGTGGGCAGAACTGAAATAGCGTGTGCGAGCAAGGAGGCCTACAAACCTGACACAGTTAGACCAGCTCTGTCAGGAGGAATGGGCCGAAATTCACCCAAAACATTTGACCCAAGTTAAACAATTTAAAGGCAATGCTACCAAATACTAAATGAGTGTATGTAAACTTCTGACCCACTGGGAATGTGATGAAAGAAATAAAGGCTGAAATAAATAATTCTCTCTACTATTATTCTGACATTTCACATTCTTACAATAAAGTGTTGATCCTAACTGTCCCAAGACAGGGAATTTTTACTAGGATTAAATGTCAGAAATTGTGAAAAACTGAGTTTAAATGTATTTGGCTAAGGTGTATGTAAATACTAAGGTGTATGTACTGTAAATACTTCAACTGTATATAACGAAAAAGCTTAATCTAGAATATGTCATACCGTTGAAATTCTTCTGTAAGATCTCCTTAATAGTAGGCAACAATGGAGGAGATACTGTAGGTAGGGAGAGGGGGAAAATCCTGCACTTACATTCAGGTGTCTGCTGCTGATACACTAGCTCAAGGATAAATAGCAAATTGATTTCAGAAAACAAGTAGGTGAAGAAGGTGCCAACGCCCACAGATGATAACTAAAAAGGAAAGGTCTGAGAGAGGAGAGGCTTCAAGCCACCAGTAATAACAAGTTAAACAATTTAAAGGCAATGCTACCAAATACTAATTGAGAGTATGTAAACTTCTGACCCACTGGGAATGTGATGAAAGAAATAAAGGCTGAAATAAATAATTCTCTCTACTATTATTCTGACATTTCACATTCTTACAATAAAGTGTTGATCCTAACTGTCCCAAGACAGGGAATTTTTACTAGGATTAAATGTCAGAAATTGTGAAAAACTGAGTTTAAATGTATTTGGCTAAGGTGTATGTAAATACTAAGGTGTATGTACTGTAAATACTTCAACTGTATATAACGAAAAAGCTTAATCTAGAATATGTCATACCGTTGAAATTCTTCTGTAAGATTTCCACAAAGGACAAGAAATACGTATCATCTATGTAGCTATGTATTTTAGCAATTTGACATGAATCCCGAAAGGTACAACATATTTTGAGCATTTCCTTTATCCTCACTGTTGGACATTGTGGCCCAGTGAATTTCAGGATGATAAAAATCACTTGCATGGCCTTGAGTCTCCAAAGCCTCTTTCAATGCTCTGCAAATCCTTTACTTTTCAATTTCTCCTCATCTGTGGACACATTTACTCTCTTTCTCTCTCTCTCTCTCTCTGACCTTTCAGAGTTTGACATCGTCTCCTTAATAGTAGGCAACAATGGAGGAGATACTGTAGGTAGGGAGAGGGGGAAAATCCTGCACTTACATTCAGGTGTCTGCTGCTGATACACTAGCTCAAGGATAAATAGCAAATTGATTTCAGAAAACAAGTAGGTGAAGAAGGTGCCAACGCCCACAGATGATAACTAAAAAGGAAAGGTCTGAGAGAGGAGAGGCTTCAAGCCACCAGTAATAATAAACTGTATGTGCAACTGACATGCACTTTAGTGACTAAAAACTAAACTTGTTTGGTGTCCATTTTCTTCCAAACAATTTAGTTTGAGGAAGTGCAAAATGGATCTTGAAATAACATGTTCCTTCAGCATGGAAGCAGGCAGAGAATTTGCCATTTACAGTATGATTCAGCGAGAGATATAACCAACCTGAAGGTCAGAGACCCCGAGAGCTCCCCTAGTTATTCAACATCCCTAAATACACTGCTCAAAAAAATAAAGGGAACACTTAAACAACACAATGTAACTCCAAGTCAATCACACTTCTGTGAAATCAAACTGTCCACTTAGGAAGCAACACTGATTGACAATAAATTTCACATGCTGTTGTGCAAATGGAATAGACAAAAGGTGGAAATTATAGGCAATTAGCAAGACACCCCCAATAAAGGAGGGATTCTGCAGGTGGTGACCACAGACCACTTCTCAGTTCCTATGCTTCCTGGCTGATGTTTTGGTCACTTTTGAATGCTGGCGGTGCTTTCACTCTAGTGGTAGCATGAGACGGAGTATACAACCCACACAAGTGGCTCAGGTAGTGCAGCTCATCCAGGATGGCACATCAATGCGAGCTGTGGCAAGAAGGTTTGCTGTGTCTGTCAGCGTAGTGTCCAGAGCATGGAGGCGCTACCAGGAGACAGGCCAGTACATCAGGAGACGTGGAGGAGGCCCTAGGAGGGCAACAACCCAGCAGCAGGACCGCTACCTCCGCCTTTGTGCAAGGAGGAGCACTGCCAGAGCCCTGCAAAATGACCTCTAGCAGGCCACAAATGTGCATGTATCTGCTCAAACGGTCAGAAACAGACTCTATGAGGGTGGTATGAGGGCCCGACGTCCACAGGTGGGGGTTGTGCTTCCAGCCCAACACCGTGCAGGACGTTTGGCATTTGCCAGAGAACACCAAGATTGGCAAATTCGCCACTGGCGCCCTGTGCTCTTCAAAGATGAAAGCAGGTTCACACTGAGCACATGAGCACATGTGACAGACGTGACAGTGTCTGGAGACGCCGTGGAGAACGTTCTGCTGCCTGCAACATCCTCCAGCATGACCGGTTTGGCGGTGGGTCAGTCATGGTGTGGGGTGGCATTTCTTTGTGGGGCCGCACAGCCCTCCATGTGCTCGCCAGAGGTAGCCTGACTGCCATTAGGTACCGAGATGAGATCCTCAGAGCCCTTGTGAGACCATATGCTGACACATGCACATTTGTGGCCTGCTGGAGGTCATTTTGCAGGGCTCTGGCAGTGCTCCTCCTTGCACAAAGGCGGAGGTAGCGGTCCTGCTGCTGGGTTGTTGCCCTCCTACGGCCTCCTCCACGTCTCCTGATGTACTGGCCTGTCTCCTGGTAGCGCCTCCATGCTCTGGACACTACGCTGACAGACACAGCAAACCTTCTTGCCACAGCTCGCATTGATGTGCCATCCTGGATGAGCTGCACTACCTGAGCCACTTGTGTGGGTTGTAGACTCCGTCTCATGCTACCACTAGAGTGAAAGCACTGCCAGCATTCAAAAGTGACCAAAACATCAGCCAGGAAGCATAGGAACTGAGAAGTGGTCTGTGGTCACCACCTGCAGAATCACTCCTTTATTGGGGGTGTCTTGCTAATTGCCTATAATTTCCACCTTTTGTCTATTCCATTTGCACAACAGCATGTGAAATTTATTGTCAATCAGTGTTGCTTCCTAAGTGGACAGTTTGATTTCACAGAAGTGTGATTGACTTGGAGTTACATTGTGTTGTTCAAGTGTTCCCTTTATTTTTTGAGCAGTGTATATTTCCACTGACGTAATTGTGATCTGACATTGAAAAAATGTAGAGTGTGAATTAAATATTAGCCTTTTTTACCAGTCATGAACAGTTACATTCTGCAGCCTCTTATGTTTGATATTAACAATGGGAGTGGTACACCACATTTAAAGTATGTGTGAGAGTGCATGCACATGCATACAGTACAGATGTAGGATCTTAATTTGATCACCCTGTTGCAGGATAACTTTTAAAAGTTTTAAAAAATGCTTCTGAAGTTTGTAATTTCCGCTTTGAAATGTCAGACTAGATTTTTCCTTTACGAAAAATGTATCAACCCCTACAAAAATGTCCATTAGTTATAATCCACATAATAATTCACATTTCCTGTTAATGCAAGATTATTTTGCTATTGTAACAAACTGGCTCAAATTAAGATCCTACGTTCGTACATGAATAATATTTGCATCCAATAAATCATCATCCCACTTTTGCATCCTCTCACTCTTCTACCAGACAGACTTATAGACAGAATAAACATTTTTTTAAATCTGAGACCGTCAGTGGTGTAGATTTAGTGGCGATAGAAATTTTCAAAACCACACAAAGCCCAGAGCCTCATACATACCATACACAAAACCAACTCAAAGCAGATCCAAGGTGAAACTTAACAAAGGTTCTTGAATTATTTTTATTATCTTGAATTCTCCTGGGGCGTTTCCGTACCAGAGTGGTGCAGTATAGTACATACACATTCTGAAATATTTCTGAGCTATACAGTATACCCAAAATAAACACTGGCCTCCCAGTTTGGACAAAAATACAGTCATGACAAACATTGAAAATAATGATAGAAAATCAAGTGTTTTGTTTTCTTATGCTACGTGTACTTCTAAGATAAACTAAATGGCTAATCTATAGGGTGTTTGTGGGCTGTATCACAACCGGCTGTGAGTGGGGCGGCACACAATTGGCCCAGCGTCGTCTGGGTTTGGATGGTGTAGGACATCATTGTAAATAAGAATTTCTTCTTAACTGACTCACCTAGTTAAATAAAAGAATAATAATAATTGAGGGTAACACTTTATATTACATTATCCAATTATGATGATCCTTTATCATGGTGTGTATTGATGCATCTAGAACTACTGACAAATTATAAAAATAGTGTCATCTTATCTGTTAAATGAAATTAGGCTTAATTTGAAAGCAGCATACGGATATAGGATCTTAATTTGAGCTAGATTGCTAAAGCAGAAAAATAATCCTGCAGCAACAGAACATTTTAATTATTATATGGATTATAATTCAATTCTTTTTTTGCAGGGGTTGATATTTTTTGTTAGGGTAAATCAAGTCTGACATTTTAAAGTGTAAATTACAAGCTTTAGAAGCCTTTTAAAACTTAGATACACTACAAGTTTCTATTTCCTGCCGTGCAGGAAAATTCGCAGCAACAAAAGAGTGATCAAATTAAGATCCTACATCTGTAGGTCTACTCTACACTGTGCCTTAGGAATCAAATCAAAAGTTTCCCATCAAAACATGACAGCTGAAAAGAATGCCAGTGACAAGTAGGTCTAATGAATAAAACATTTATGCATATCAATACAATAATGCATTTAACAAAAAAATAACCGATGTACAGTAGTATTTTGACTGTATAACAATGCCTGTATTTTAGTCCAGGCTTGGTCTTGCTCTAGCACGTCTAAAGCAGCCACAGGTGACTCGCTTCAGGGCCCCCCTTCTTGGGAAATTTCTGGTAACCTGAAAGATAGGAAGAAGTATTTTTAGCATTCACCACCAAATCTGCTCCAAATTGTTTGTTGACTTAGGTCCTCCTGTGTCAATGATCTGTGAAGTGTCCATTCCCTTTAACGTTAGTCTACCTCCAAGCCCTTAACGCTCATGTCTGCCCCTACAGAATGTTTTTTTTTAATTTTTACTTACTTTTTTACGTATTTAATCGGGAGCCCAATGAGACCAGGGTCTAATTTTCAATGGTGCTCTGAGGACAACAAATTCAATACGGACATACCAATAAAAAAAACTCTATACATTTTTTTTTTTTTTATACTTCAAGAAATAACTAAGTAAAGTAAGTCGGAAGCTTGTGTAGTGGAGCTGTGTAAACTAAAAGGGAATAGTGAAGTGATCTACAAGACTTTCATGAGGACCAGACAATCTTTTGATGCAGGATGCTGTGATGCATATTAAAACTTTATCACCAGTGATAAAGCAGAAAGGCGCTATGGTAGATGGCATCCACATGATTAAGAGTAGTGGCTATTGCATTCTGGAAAAATGGTGTCACCATAGTCAGGAACTGGCAGGAAAGTTAACTGTACAATCTGCTTCCTGTTGTTTAGGGAGAGGCACGATCTAGTTCTAAAAAAGAAGCCCACTTTAAATCTTTGCTTTTTAACTAACTCATCAGTATGTTTTTAAACATGAAATCCTTGTCCATCCAAATGCCCAGATATTTATATGCGGGAACCCGATCGATGGGAGAAACATTCAATTAACAAATATGTACACTAGTCCATCAGAAAATATTTTGCAAGTATTAGAGACCAACATATATTAAGTTTTGCCCACATGAAGTACACGTTTTAAACCAACCAGGGCTTTTCGGAAAGCAACAAAGTCAGATTGCAGCTCTAACACCTGGTCTACAGTTGGGATAATGGCATACATAATGGTGTTGTATGTATGAGATTAATATTATAAGTTTTAACAGAAAGACCAATATTATTTACAGTATACATACTGAACAAGCAACATGCAACAATTTCAACGCTTTTACTGAGTTACAGTTTCATATAAGGAAATCAGTTAATTGAAATACATGAATTAGGCCCTAATCTATGGATTTTACATGACTGGGCAGAGGCGCAGCCATGGGTGGGCATAGGCCCACCACTTGGAAGCCAGGCCCAGCCAATCAGAATAAGTGTTTCCCTACAAAAGGGCTTTATTACAGACAGAAATACTCCTCCGTTTCATCCACTGTCCACCTGGTTGATCTCAGACGATCCCACAAGTGAAGAAGCCGGAAGTGGAGGTCCTGGGCTTGCTTGATTACACGTGGTCTACAGTTATGAGGCCAATTTTACGTAATGCCAAATTCTCTAAACCGATGTTGGAACGGGCTTATGGTAGAGAAATGAACATTCAATTCTCTGGTGGAAATTCCAAATCAAATCAAAATCAAATCAAATTCCTGCAGTCAACATGCCATTTGCATGCTCTCTCAAAACTTGAGACATCTGTAGCATTGTGTTGTTTGACAAAACTGCACATTTTAGGGTGGCCTTTTGAAAGGCCACATTTTATAGTGCACCTGTGTAATGATCATGCTGTTTAATCGGCTTATTCACATGCCACACCTGTCAGGTGGATGGATTTTCTTGGCAAAAGAGAAATGCTCACTAACAGGGATGTAACCAAATTTGAAAGTGTCCAGATAAATACACTGTATGAATATTTTATCATTCTTAGATGATGCTTACCCAGACACACTGGCCGGATTATTACATGACCCATAAAATTAGCAGGTGTGTCTGGGGGTGGTTACGTCCATCTATTGTATTTCATGAACATGTGTACATGTCTAGACAATAGTGACCCATCCACTTAGCTAGATGTGGCTGAGGGGTAGTTATAGCATTTCTTTCACACGACCCATCAATTTAGACAAGTGTGTCGGGTAAGCGTCATCTAAGAACGATAAAATATTTATAGAATATTTTTACCAGGACACTTTCTGTGTGTGAAATTGCTACTATGCAAGTACTATCACTGTACCGTTTACATCTTCTGTATCCTGTGCATGTGACAAATAAACGTTGATTTTATTTTTCACGTGGCCTCACATATGAATCCTTAAAAAGATGGGTGGGACTAAGGCTTAAGAGGGTGTGAACGATGCTGAATGGGTATTAGACAAAGAAGAGCTCTCCAGTAGGTGTATCAAAAAATTCAAGGGACATTTTCTCAAAAGTGGGGTTACAAGTTTATCGACTTTCAAAGCAGAATTACTTTCACATTGTTCCTCAACTGCAGTCTCTACTTTTATTCAATGTAAAAAACACAATTTCATATTTGCTACATAAGCCTAAATCGAGGCGATCGTTCACAAATAACACCACAGTTGTACCTCACTAAACAATGTATGTGACAAACAAACTCTAATACTTGTTCTGGAGGCAGCTCTGCAGATTGGTCAACTAGCACAGACACAAAGTCATGAAATCAGATTTTATACCTAACCTTAACACTATTCTTAACCACACTGCTAACCCTAATGCCTAACCTTAAATTAAGACCAAAAAGAAAATGTTTGTTTTCATAAATTTTTACAATACAGCCAAATTTGACTTTGTAGCTGGTCTATCTAAGGGGAAATGTTAAGAATTAACACACTCAAAAAACAAGGGTATGGTTAGGGTACAGTGTTGTTCCCTGGGGTACAAAAAAGGGCAAAGGTTCATTTCACAGCTACACATATAAACTTACATGTGACAATTAGGTACCTTGTGGGTATGGGAGATTTTTCACTATAGGTCATCAATATAGGTAGGTGGCAATGTACTGGTTGGGGCGTGGATAAATGTGTGCATTTGTGCCAACTGTCTGTGGAAGTGTTTGATGGTTATGCTAATGGAGGTTGAGCAACTCCTTTGACACTCATCTGCAAAGTTTGCAAGAGAATGTGTCAGTAATAGCCTGCATTGTAAAGAGGTTATTGTGCATTTTCCAGTAATTTAATGGCCACATATTGCCAGAAGATGCTGTGAATTTGTCATCTTTGGCAGTAACCTACAGTGCCTTCACTGACGTTTCTGTTGACAACATGCACATCACCTGCTGGTTGGCAGCATACTGTAGCAGTGGCAACCTATCAGAAGATTGCAGAAGAGTCATTCGAGGCGTGGCTTCAGTCAGCTCTTTTTGCTCTCCCATGAGAAGGAATCTGGTTAATTTGATCCCAGTTAACGTGGTCTGTTCCTGAACATTAAGCTTGTATACTATCAGTTCTACAGGGTTGTTTAAGGCTGAAATATTGCATGTGATTGTGAAGTACGATATTTCATTCATAGCTAGTCATTATATTATTGAAATATGCTCTTACCTACCAGACTGTCAGCAAGTGTGTTGCAATCTCTACAGTAAACTACTGTGAATTTTACATTGACCCACTTGCAACTAGTTGATAGCAAGTTAATGAAAATTAGTACATGAACGTCCTGTGATCCAGCTTTTGAAAGAAGCACAATCACCTCTTAACAGTGCAGCGCCTGATTGTCATAAGTCCTTACAAGACTGCAGAACTGGTAGTCAAAAGAGATGCTTAACCTTCATCAGCATAACAATTAAACCACTTAAACTGGTACAACATGTACACTGACTGTTGGCACAAATAGAACATATTTAGACCATGCCCCCAAATATGCTAATGAACCCCCGCCAGCACATTGCCCCAGCCTACATTTCAAAGTACAGTAATGAGTGTACCTAATCATGCGTTCACAACCAAGTGGGAATTTATCACATACGACTGGGTAAAATCTCCCTGATCAGCCCTCCAACTGGTAATTACTAGTGGGAAATGCGTTTATCATCCCTGATATATGACTTCGCCCACATATGTGGAACCTTCGACATCGCCAACTAAGAAAATTACCTCAATAACAGCACTTTCAGCAATTAAATGTAACAACAACACAAATATTTTTTAAAAGCAACCTATTAATATGGTTTTTCATGATAGCTGTACTTTAAGTTTATGGTTGACGCAGCTTGTTGGCCATTAGCCAATTGGCGTTCACTGGGTGAAAAGGGTCATTATCAGGGGATATCATTATCTGTATATTTCTGGATATCTGACATTTGATTGGATAGAAGGAGTAGACGTGCTCCAGATACACATGTCCTTAATTTCATATACGGAGCTAGGATATTCTCAGTAATGGGACAGTGTCTACATGCATCCAATCTGGACCTCAGAAATATCCCTGCTACAGAGTCCAGGGAGATAATTGTTACAGGTTTTGGTTTTTCTATTTAAGTTGAGATTGGACTTTAGCACATATAGCATGTTCGCACATAGGGTGCACCGATTGGTGTCACCTCATTACTCAGTAGGTGTTACACCTGTGCTGGTTGCCATCTCGTTAGTGGGAATGTGCCGCAGGCCCAGGTGATATTTAAGAGTGGCTGGCCCAGTGCTCCAGTTGTCTTGACAGATGCAGAGGGTCAACAGCTTTAGTTGGCTAACCCTATTTAGATTTCTGGAAAAACATTCCTTTATCTTCACAAACAAAGCACCCAGTTATCCCTACGGAAAAAGCAATCCTGAGAAGTCACCTCCTACTGCAAGATTTCAGTCCATTTCTACAGTACCCAAAGATAAAGATCGGCAGAAAACTGTTCTTTCGTATCCATCAGTTTGTCATGACTTCCATGAGAAAGGACACAATGTCTCTCAGTGTCCTAAATTGAAACAAAAATTAGAGAGAGAAAAGCTGTTTCTTCTTGTGGGAGCACTCCAGGCTATTAAGTCTCTGGTTGGGATTGGTGTATCTCCTAAACAAGATTCTGAATCAGATGTGTATGAACCCTTTGTTTCAGACGGGTTCATGTCTATGCAGTGGCAATACTGTTAAGGAGCCAGTGAAGGCCAGCATCCCCGAGTCACCTCTTCACTGGTGACTTTGAGACTGGTGTTTTCTGGGTACTATTTAATGAAGCTGCCAGTTGAGGACTTGTGAGGCGTCTGTTTCTCAAACTAGACACTCTAATGTACTTGTCCTCTTGCTCAGTTGTGCACCGGGGTCTCCCACTCTTTCTATTCTGGTTAGAGCCAGTTTGCACTGTTCTGTGAAGGGAGTAGTACACAGTGTTGTATGAGATCTTCAGTTTCTTGACAGTTTCTCGCATGGAATAGCTTTCATTTCTCAGAACAAGAATAGACTGATGAGTTTCAGAAGAAAGTTATTTGTTTCTGGCCATTTTGATCCTGTAATCGAACCCACAAATGCTGATGCTCCAGATATTCAACTAGTCTAAGGAAGTTTTATTGCTTATTTAATCAGAACAACAGTTTTCAGCTGTGCTAACATAATTGCAAAAGGGTTTTCTAATGATCCTTTTATATACTTGGATTAGCTAACACAACGTGCCATTGGAAAACAGGAGTGATGGTTGCTGATAATGGGCCTTGGTAGATATTCCATAACAAAATCTGACCTTTCCAGCTACAATAGTAATTTACAACATTAACAATGTCTACACTGTATTTTTGATACATTTTTGCTTTTCTTTCAAAAACAAGGACATTTCTAAGTGACCCCAAACTTTTGAACGGTGTATACTTTTTTACCCCAAAAGTTATCAGGTCCAAATGGCACCGCACGGTAGGAATGACCCAGCTAACATTTTTCTGCATAAAGAAATAATTAGATTTTGATTAATCTTCTAGTTTTTCTTAAGTGTGCCTTTAGGTGATGGTGAAAGAGAGGGACTCAGCATAAGTTACCGGGGAACATGCAAGAGTCCTGAGGCCCATTGATCATAAAAGAACGGAGATAATTTGGATAATTTACCATTATACAGAATTCAATTCCCCGTTGCCCTTTTCTTTGCAGCTTTTCTGAGCTTTTTAAAAACTTTTTAGATGGCCCTTTTAAGTGTTAAAATGTAAGCAGCTATTACCTTTACAGTAAAAACCCATTCATTCAGGTAACATGCTTTTAAATCAATAGCTTTAAGCAATGCTACATTCTTAGCTCGCCCTTCGCAGTCGAGTCCAATCTTGGCTGGTCATTGTAAATCCCCCCCCAAAGATAGTGCAGGAGGCTGGATACAGTGGGGCAAAAAAGTATTTAGCCAGCCACCAATTCTGCAAGTTCTCCCACTTAAAAAGATGAGAGAGGCCTGTAATTTTCATCATAGGTACACTTCAACTATGACAGACAAAATGAGGGAAAAAAATCCAGAAAATCACATTGTAGGATTTTTAATGAATTTATTTGCAAATTATGGTGGAAAATAAGTATTTGGTCAATAACAAAAGTTTATCTCAATACTTTGTTATACACCCTTTGTTGGCAATGACAGAGGTCAAACGTTTTCTGTAAGTCTTCACAAGGTTTTCACACACTGTTGCTGGTATTTTGGCCCATTCCTCCATGCAGATCTCCTCTAGAGCAGTGATGTTTTGGGGCTGTTGCTGGGCAACACGGACTTTCAACTCCCTCCAAAGATTTTCTATGGGGTTGAGATCTGGAGACTGGCTAGGCCACTCCAGGACCTTGAAATGCTTCTTACGAAGCCACTCCTTCGTTGCCCGGGCGGTGTGTTTGGGATCATTGTCATGCTGAAAGACCCAGCCACGTTTCATCTTCAATGCCCTTGCTGATGGTAGGCTTTGTTACTTTGGTCCCAGCTCTCTGCAGGTCATTCACTAGGTCCCCCCGTGTGGTTCTGGGATTTTTGCTCACCGTTCTTGTGATCATTTTGACCCCACGGGGTGAGATCTTGCATGGAGCCCCAGATCGAGGGAGATTATCAGTGGTCTTGTATGTCTTCCATTTCCTAATAATTGCTCCCACAGTTGATTTCCTCAAACCAAGCTGCTTACCTATTGCAGATTCAGTCTTCCCAGCCTGGTGCAGGTCTACAATTTTGTTTCTGGTGTCCTTTGACAGCTCTTTAGTCTTGGCCATAGTGGAGTTTGGAGTGTGACTGTTTGATGTTGTGGACAGGTGTCTTTTATACTGATAACAAGTTCAAACAGGTGCCATTAATACAGGTAACGAGTGGAGGACAGAGGAGCCTCTTAAAGAAGAAGTTACAGGTCTGTGAGAGCCAGAAATCTTGCTTGTTTGTAGGTGACCAAATACTTATTTCCCATCATAATTTGCAAATAAATTCATTAAAAATCCTACAATGTGATTTTCTGGGGGTTTTTCTCTCAATTTGTCTGTCATAGTTGAAGTGTACCTATGATGAAAATTACAGGCCTCTCATCTTTTTAAGTGGGAGAACTTGCACAATTGGTGGCTGACTAAATACTTTTTTGCCCCACTGTATCTCATCCTGGTAGTGCCCTGACAGTGTTCCTTTCTCCTCCACCTGCACAGAGTAGAGCTGGGGAGGAGGCTCTGATGAAGACTCACTTCAATCCCAGCTCAGTTCACCATCCACCTCCTACTCCCTCCCGCTCTCCGTGCCTCCCATCCAACCTTTCAAGATCCCCCCTCACCTGCAAACTAACCTGCTTGTGTTACAATTAGCTACACCAAAAGAACAACACGGAAGAAAAAGCACTGCAGGAGTGATGGAAAATTACTCTGCATCGCCAATCTGTGAGTGCAAATGGCTTGGCTGCTTAACAGGACAGTTAGTACACCAGTCATTACAGCATTGGCAGGCCAGCCAATTTCTCTGATCGTCATTCCAGATTGAATTAAAAAAACACTTGTCTCAAGGACCATGTACCCACAGAAAAGCATGAATCAGTACTGCAGCCTACAACAACACTGTATAACACGTTTACATAACTGTTTATATAAAAGCCCTTTATACCAAGCTTTACCTATTTTGCATTCTGTCAAAATAAGAAATTGTGATATGATGTACTGTCGTGGTCTCCTCAAAGTTTTTCTGTCTGAAGACCACTGAGCAAGCTGAGTGCCCAATTGTAGGGTGTCCACCCACTCTGCCCAGAGTGGGTGAAAACTTGTTTTGGTAATGACGTTTCACTTCCTAATGTTATAAAATACATTTTACCAAGACAAATATGATTATTCATGTGCTGAATAGTTCAGTGGGGTCTTTCTCTAGCATTTAATTTACAGTATGTACAAACAGTCGGATTTCATAACCTAATACATCTGATAATAAGCACCGAGCTCTGTTGACAGAGAGGTGCAGCTTTCTTGCAGAAACTTTTGAGGATTTTACGTGTCTTCAAAGTGGTGTCCGCGGGTCACAAAAAGCTAAATTAGCATGACGAGCTGAATTAAATGTACAAGGCTTTAAAAATACAAAGCTTGTGGTACACTTAGTGCTCCGATGTCATTTCAAAGAGATACACTTGTTTTAGTGAGAGATCTTTGAAAAAGGACAGCAATTTCGCATTCATATGGAAAGCGTATACTAAAACAAGAAAATACTACAAGTCATCTTTCAAAATCAATATCTATCTTACCTCTACTGTATATTGTTTTATGTCCTATGGATTTGAGAAGAAAGATGACGAGTTCAACGGGAAAGTGAGCCTTAACCTTAATCCTCACACAGCATCTTAGCCTAGTTGACAAGAAGTGGTACAGTTTTCCTTATTTTTGACCACTTTTCTTATCTGACAAGAGGTTTGGACCATTGGTTTTCTTAGAGGATTATCTACACAATTAACATATTATTTTACCCATTGGTCAAAATAAGAATTATGTTTTTGATTGAACACCCTACCAATTGAAAAGGTTAACATTAACACACAAACAATGTGATGCTGTTTATGACATGTAAACCTATCATCATCTCCACAGTGAGAATATCTCCAGCTCAGCTCAGTGAGAGGCTCAGAGGAGAGAGGTCAGATAAGTCTATGAAATACTTAGAACCCTTCAGTATAACCAATAAACCAAAATCTCAATCTCATGAACACTATTCATAGCTACGGTACAGAAACCATCTGAGATTGGCTGTGTTTAAAATCTAATATTTCACTATCCTCATGTTGAAACAAACATTCAGACTTGTCTTTTCTGATTGATGTTTCTGAATCCACCAGAAACCAAGAACAAGACCAACACAGTTGAATCCACATCTACCGACTGAAATAAAAGAAGAAAACAGAGGATATGGGGAGAGAGATTTCAGTGCCATTTAAGAGACCAACAACAGTCTGCCAGTGCCAATCATAACCAAACATAAGCACCCTTCTTATCACATTTCAGTTTCATAATCCCGGAGCATAGACTGTTGTAACAAAGGTCTTGTCTGTACCGTGGTCTCATGAGGTGCAGAACACTGCAGCATAAGGACTGGTGACAAAGGTTTTTACTGACAGCTAGTGGTGGTTTTAAAGACTAACAAGCAGTAAGATATGGGTTGCATATCAGAGTTAAAGGGACAATCTGCAGTTCAAACAACCAAGCAGAATTGTAACCACCCTCAATTTCATGGTCAGCGCTATAGATGCAAGGACTGACCATCCATGTATAGTATAGATTTAACCATGTTTTGACGCTATACAGTGACAGTGTTTCTTTACAATTACATTTGTTTACAAACAATAGAGTAAAACAATCTATTATGGGTTCTGAAGGGGCATAAAAGTTGATCTAACCTCATTAGGCATTTATAATTATATTTTTGAAAAATTAAGGTGTATAATATTGTTAATTTAAAAATACACAAATGTATGTACCATTTGCAGATTGCCCCTTTAAAGGGATATTTTGTATCTACTTCCCCGGAGTCAGATTCATTTATGGGTACCAATTTTATGTCTCTGTGCCCAGTATGAAGGAAGTAAGAGGTAGTTTCGCAAGCCAATTCTAACTAGCGTTAGCGCAATGACTGGAAGTCTATCTACTAGAACGCTAGCAGATAACCATAGACAACGCTAGTTTGGTTCACTGAAATATCCTCTCAGAAGTATCAATGAGAAAGACCAGTTCAGGCAATGGCCACATTCAGAACCATACATCAAATGACCATCAACACAAATGACCATCAACACAAATGACCATCTCTAAGGCATATCTTTGGATGCCAGCAAAAAAAAGTGAGAAAAATATGGCTGACAAATGTGAAATCCATCTGATTTAACGTGTCAAAACCAAATCATAGTCCTTAGTTGTTATAAAACATATACACATTTCAGACATACAGTATACTGTACATTCAGTTGTTCATATTTACAGCTGTGCTTCAAACATGAAGGTTCACTTGGTGTCCCATTTATAAATACAATTTCTTCACCTGAAAATCTTCCTTAAAAAAACCCCCACAAGTGCATTGAAAGTACAGACAAATATGATATAGTCATAATTTGTGTACTCACATGGAAGGGGAAACTACATTGAAATTCAGTGTCAATGCTCACACAAGTAAACACATTTCACAAGGTCTTCTTAGTCAATAATCAATATTCTATTCCTTACCAATCCAGTCTTGAGTAACAGAAGTGAACAATTATTTCTGTGTACTAATACTGCGTCGTGGATGGGAATAGGGGGAGCCCTCCATCTATGGTGAATGGTCATGCCCCCCATCCGTGCCCTCTGACCACGCCCTACTGTCCCTGTCCTGGTCTGGTTTGGTCCACTAAATTCTGGTATGGTATGGACCGGTCAGTTCTGTTGACCCCTGAGGCTCTGCGGTCCTCAGCTGGACACAACGCTGTCTGATCCAGAGGCTTCAGCCTCATCAGCAGAGGTGGTAAGGGTAGGGTAAGGCCGTGGCTGGTCCAGGTTGACGTAGGTCACCTTCAGGCTGATGTAGTGCTCTCCCTCCAGGCAGGACAGGATCTCTAGCACCTCCTGGCCCAGCGTGTGGAAGTCAGGCCTGAGCTCTGGCTCCGGGTCCCAGCACTCCAGCATGATGGAGTACCTGTAGAGAAACAACAGCATAGAACAATGACAACAGCTGTCAACAACCATGACAGAGTTCCTAATGCAACAACAACAGCTATAAAAGACTGTGATAGAATAGCTGTAGATCAGGAATGGGATGATCCGCGTGACGCCGGTTGCCCGTTAAAATGATCTTACACTAGATCACTTACAAAGCATCAGGGCAGAACTGTGGCTGGTGCAGCCTGCGTCCCTTTAACAGAAAGTGAGTGATGTCATAGGGGTCCACTTCAGGATAGGGGCTCGCTCCTCTGGTCAACAGCTCCCACATCAGGACCCCAAATGACCACTGTGAAGACAAGGGATAAAGAGCTAGAAAACATTTACAAGAACTGGATCTCTAGCACCTCCTGGACCAGGTTCATTTAGCAGATGCTCTTATCCAGAGTGCATCCATTTTCATTATTTTTCGTACTGTAAGACAGATACAGTATACAATGGCTATAAGAAAATTGAAATAGAGTCATAATCCCTCACCACGTCTGACTTGGTGGTGAACTTCTGTGTTTGCAGGCTCTCTATGGCCATCCACTTGACTGGTAGCTTGGCCTTCCTGTGGTCCTGGATGCTGTAGTACTCCTTGTCAAACACATCTCTGGCCATTCCGAAATCTGCCACCTTCACCGTGAACGTTTCATCAAGCCTAAAGAGACCATAGATAATAGACAGACTTTATAGATGGGACAGCCAGGCACTGGATTGAGAAATAGCATAAACAAAACATTAACGAGTGATAGAGCTGCCGTGCACTTACATGCAGTTTCGAGCTGCCAGGTCTCTGTGTACAAACTTCTTCTGGGCCAGGTACTCCATCCCTTTGGCAACCTGTAGCCCAAAGCCAATCAGGTCTTTCACTGTTGGATTCTGGAGGAAGAGAGGTGACACAGGAGTCATTCATGAACAATATAAACGTATGTTCTCTCTGACGAGCTGACTAGTGGCTATACTTTGTTATGATGAAGTATGAGGAAGAGTAGGCCTTTAACGTACCCTCCTTTCACAGAGTATGAAGTGGCGCAGGTCTCCATGTTTCATATAGGGCAGCACCACCAGGGGGAGCCCCTCCTGAGGCAGCAGGATACCCAGCAGGGAGAGAACATTGATGTGATGGAACTCCTTCATCAGGATGCCCTCTCTCAGAAACTGCTCCACCTCCTCCAGGTCTGTGATCCCTGAGAGAGGGAGAATTGAACTATGTGTACCAAGCAGGACATACACTAGCACAGTTGTTTATGGCATGAGGGCTCAGCCCAACAAAATGAGAAGAATCCACTTACTGTTCAATGACTTAACAGCACAGTGTATTAACTGTTCTTGGTTATTGTTGTCTGTCAGGTAGCCGTGGTACACAGTCCCAAAATGACCTGAATAACGACAAAATTACATCAGTGTTTTGGGGGACATGGCGCTAGTCTAGTTACATACCTTAAACCTAAACAACAACAAAAAGAACGAACAGGTAAATGAGTGGAAATAGAAATAGATGGATTCTAATGAATATGACGGACAGACCCATTTTGCTTCTCTTAGTCAGTGTCTGAGGAGGTCCCGATCTGTTTGGCGTGACAATGACCATAGGAGTTGGCAAGACAGCACAAACAGATCTTGGACCGGGCTATCCAGACCATACCTTTGCCGATGATCTGGTTGTGGTGAACGTTGAGCCTGTCGGCTGGGATCAGGACATCTTTGACCTCCTCCAGGAGCTCAGGTCTCAGGGTGTCCAATGAGATCAGAGGCGTGGCTGAGGGGTCAAAGGTGGCGGCGTAGAGCAGGCTATGTAAGGCTATCCCTCCTGAGCCTGTCCTTTGGCTCACCTGGTTGGACCATTCTGGAGTACAGAGGAGACACGGCAAGAGAAACCCTTGATTCATTGATATGAATCACAAGATTAATGAACCATAATAAATGTTCACACCAAGGATCCCACCTTGTCGATAGTCACCTGTGGGGGATCGGTCAGGGTTGCTGCTTAGCCGACTGCGGACAAACATCCTTGCTAAACTAGTGTCTACTTCGCCTGAAATGTTTTCATCAACATAATGAATTACATTGCCTTACACAGTACATACTCAAAAACGTTAGATACCTAGCAGAAAATATGAAATGTCTTAAATGCACACATGGTAAGTTATTGCTTACATGACAACAATTGTTAAAGGCATAAAAATGTAGGTCTGTCTAACCCGTGCTATCATTTAAGAATACTGGTAAATGTACTGGTAGATGAAAGTGCATCTTCTTGTAGCGAATTCCACACACAGTAACGGTTCTCACCTTTCTTCTTCCTCCTCACATGTTTCATGGTGATGAAGGCCATGGCAGCACCAACACACAACGCAATGACAATTCCAAACATGATAACCACTACGTTGGTGGTGTTGTTGACGAAGACCACCGTGCCCACCTCATAGGCACGCCCATTTACAGACACCTAGGACAGGATACACCTAGGATATTACTCACACCCTTTTCTGGGATCAGTTTGATATCACTTTCATTTAAGGACCAGTTTACTAATGGATTGATGGTTTGCTTTCAAGGTTAGGGTCAATTCCATTTCAATTCATTTATAATTCGGTAAGTAAACAGAAAATCAAATATCAATGCATGTTAGCTCGCACGATTCTTGCCATTCTCCTTCGACCTCTCTCATCAACGAGCTCTTTTGTCCACAGGACTGCCACTGACTGAATGTTTTTGGTTTGTCGCACCATCCGCGGGAAACCCTAGACTCAGGAGGGCGGCTGTTTTTGAGATACTGGAACCGGAGCGCCTAGCACCGACGATCATACCCCGCTCAAAGTCACGTAGGTCACTCATTTTACCCATTCTAATGTTCAATTGAACAGTAACTGAATGCCTCAATGTCTGTCTGCCTGCTTTATATAGCAAACTACAGCCACGTGACTCACTGTCTGTAGGAGTGATACATTTTCATGAAGGGGGTGGTGTACCTAATAAACTGGCCACTGAGTGTATATGGAAGTAGTTTAGTGCCCCAAAACAGGGTTAATTATGGGTAAAGCACATATATATATATTTTTAAAAATAATTTCCTGATCTTTCTTAAATCTCTCAGATATAGGAAAGACACTTTAGAACAAAGTTCCTTTAGATTTCTTTTTTGACTTTGTTTCCCCTTGTATTTAATGCTTTCTATGGGCTAATAGCCCCCCCCCCCCCCCCCCCCCCGGGTTAGACTCTTAAGGATTAAGTTCAACTAGGTTAGCCATTACAGTAGCTCACCATGACAGGCGAACCTTCCCTGGGGATGATGAGATCCTTGGGGATCCTGCAGGTCAGTTCGTTGTCCAGTACTTGGACTCCGCAGTCCACACCTCCGATGGTCATTATGATCTCCATGCAGAGGCTCACCATGCTTAGCTTGTTGTGCTGCAGACCATGGAAAAACACTTCAATGAAGAATTCATCGGAGCTTGAATATGAAATGACATCTTTAAAACCAGATTACACACTGTTTCAGTTGTAAACTGGTTGCAATGAAGTCATTTCAACCAGCTTTGCCCACTGGTACCTAAGAAATCAACTACTCACACTATTTATACAACAATTGTGGTTAGATTTACCCATCAACCAATTGGTTAATCTAGAGTTACTGTGATGGTTGAAAACAATGATGATTGACTGACTGACTGACTGACTACGTAACTGACTCTCTTCAAAGCTGAGTCCTGTGTGTATAATTGTGAACGTACATGCAGTGAAACCTCAGTCTGTCCAGGGCTCAGGCTCAGTACGTTGCCTTCATACTCAAAGGGGGTGATGCTGGCGTCTGGTTGGTATTCAAAGTCCTTCCTCACCAGATTGATGGCCCCGTCCATGCCGATATTAATAAAACCCTTGTCTGTCTCATTTCTGGGGAAGACAGGGGCAAAGCACTCCATATGCGTGGGGGTTGCTGTGCCATTGCAGACCTGCGTTATGTTCAACACATCAAATAGTGTCAATAACAGTACTCTGGGGTCATTTAATCAAATAAAATCAAAGACTGGCATTTAATAGATATTACCCCCATCATAGGTTTATGAAGCCCAGAGTTGTGAACCCTGCAGGGTAACTTACACGCTGCAGATACTTCTTCAGTCTGTTGGATTTGTAGTGGATCACAGTGTTGTACGCAGAGTCCAGATTTTTGCCTTTGATGATGATCTTGGATCCACTTAATCACAGAATTGAACAAAGAGAAAAACAAACACATAGAGACTTGCTGTTAGAGGTCAACGTTGCTGACTGTAGAAACCAGAGAAACCAGCACTATTTGCAGTTTATTCTCTATTATTATTCAAATGGTTCTGCCAGTTGCTGAAATGTGACCCAGAAAAGGCACAGCATTGTTACACAACAGGTCTTAGCTTGTTTATTTCTGTTGGCTAATCACATCCTCACTTAGGTTTACCTCATTGCCTCTCGAGAGATTGCACATTTCCTGCACAGCATGTTTTCCCTCAGCTAAAAGTGTAGGCACTGCCCTGAATACATTTGACTTATCACTGTCTTCTTGGTCAGCATCATCTGTGTGCAATTAACTGTTTTCTACAGTTCTATATAGCACATTTGCAGGTCAGTCAGCTAGGCCCAGAAGCACACAGATGATGCCTAGTGGCTAGTATCCATTTGTATGGCCTACCTTCGGAAGCTGCAGGCAGGCCGTATCTCAGTGATCACAGGGTTGCTCTTGTAGTGGAACATCTTGTTAGTGGACACCTGGGATTGGTCAATGACAACCCTCACGGGCACCTTCTTCACTGCTGCCACACCTTTAGACAGGCAGACTATGGAGGACATGGTCCCCGTACCCTTAGAGACACTGACAGAGACACAGTAAGACAATAACATAATATTATGGACACTGATATAGATCCAGACAGAAACAGTAAAAGTCATATGTACTATGAAAGTCACAGGTTCTACAGTTACAATGAGACACCCAGGCTGAGAGAGCAAATTGCACAGCTGAAACAGTAGATGCCCATAATTACCTCTTGATGGGGCAGTCCTGGTCTCCTATAGCCACAGTCTTAATCATCCCAGCATTCAAGTGAGGCCCTGTCAGTGTGACCAAAGTCCCCCCTACCTGAGGCCCGTAGTCAGGCATGATTTCTGTGATACTTGGCTCCTGGATAGAATTGTAGACATTAGAGTGGATGAAATACATTGTTTTGAATAAAAGGTTGTGTCAACAGTCAAATAAATGTAATCCTCCTCACCACAAAAGTGAACCCTGTAATTTGAGCCTGCCCTTGGATTGAGTAGCGTCCCTCCACCTTCCCCTCACGCACTTCCACAGTGATGTTGAGATCCTGGTATGGGCCTGTAACATTAGGGTGAATGCTACACACCAGCCTAGGAGTGGTCAGGGTGAAAGATCAGTGTTGACTACGGCCTCAAGAATAACAAAGCTGTGAGGTCATTTGACAGAGTTGATTTGAAGTTTGGATGTCTCCATGCATTCTGTGTCTGTTACTTACTGTGTGCTGTTGCTCTTCTCTGACAGTACAGTGCAGGGGGTCTCTCCCACCCTCACCAGGTGGGTCTCCTTGCTGATGACGGCTGGTCTTATAGGAGACTGGAACTCCCAGCCACACAGCTTAAGCTCTGTCTCACCATTAGGGGGAGCTGTCTTAGGGAAAAACTGGATCCCCCCATACAATACAATCAGAAGAACATGATGCAGTTGACATTTCCTCAAATGCTTTACACATTTTCTTCAAATGGTCAACTACTCACTTTCAAATATTCTATTAAGAATGTGTCGGTTTCTTCGACCCATGTGTTTGGTGGCCGTTGTTCTGACATTTATGACAGAGGATCAGTTTAAAAAGAGCCACTCCCTACTCCGGCCCCCAAGCAGTCTTACCTCTGTGATGAAGGGAGGACAGGACTCGTTCTTCCACTGGGCGGGGCACTCCTCCTGCCTGGAGCACACCGCCGAGCACCAGCCACACCCTGTAAACCTGGGCGCCGCAAGGCATGTGGAGCAGGTTAGAAAGTGTTTACATCCTGGCCCTTTAGGAGACACACTGAACATCTGTCACAAAGGAAGAGGAAGAGAGAAAGGTGAAGAGAGGGAAGAGAGAGAAAAGAAAGGGAGTGGGAAAGAAATTGTTACAGTATTCTCTGCCTTTAGAAATCAAAAGTAAAACAAATAAGCAAAGTGAGGTAATGAGCACTTATGACTGAATAGAAAAGGCACCTTATTTCCAACCACAAAGAGCAAGGACTCATCGGATTGCACAGCAGCTTTCCTGGACACTTCTGTTTCCTCACCCAGAGAATAGTTGGCAAAGATGATAGGACTTGACCTCCTCAGGATGAGCTACATCAGTCAAAGACACTACAGTTATATCACTGAGCCATGGCAGACCTATGAAAGGAATGGATTTATAATATGTTCTACTCAGGTTGGTTAAAGTGCTGAGAGAGCTAATGATCTTCATTGGAAAAAACTGATTGTATAATGTTCACACCTGAGGAAAGACAGTCATGCACATGGTACAATTTTTTAATATAGCTCAATCTACCCCCACTTTCACTGAATCTGCATTCATGAAATAGACACTGTCATTTCATATTCTCCTACTAGACACCTCAGTGACTTTACTGTACTGCAACACAAACACACTAAACACAGACACAGTGAGTGTACCTGCAGCAGCCTGCCGTCCTTGGTGCCAATGTGTGCCACAGTGTTGTCCCCGATGATGGTGACCAACACTGAGGTGAGCAGGACGTTGTTCATGTACCTGTTGAAGAGGTCCACCCTGTAGTAGGGTTTAGACACTAGGGTGGGACTTTCCCTGCACGTGGCATTGTTCTCTGAGCTCTGCACAGACACAACACACATAGAGACAACAACATTACTCATACTGACTGACTGACTACTCATACATGAGTACTCATTTCACACAATTTCCACTTCCCTTTTTAGATTGCTTTATTAAAATGGTGTATACACTGATTTATTTTACATTACATAGTTGTTGTTTTTTTAATTTTGCCTTTATTTAACTAGGCAAGTCAGTTAAGAACAAATTCTTATTTACAATGACGGCCTACCCCGGCGAAACCCTAACGACGCTGGGCCAAATGTGCGCCGCCCTATGGGACGCCCAATCCCAGCCACTTGTGATACAGCCTGGAATCGAACCAGGGTCTGTAGTGACACCTCTAGCACTGAGATGCAGTGCCTTAGACCGCTGCACCACTCGGGATCCCTCTTTGCCTATATTGGTTGTTTGTCATATTCTCCATTAAACTGCAATAAGTTAATGTGATTTGTTTTTGTAGTGTCCTGAACCCACCCACCCTCCATCCCGTAAAACAGTAGTGAACCATGGCTTCACACTGTGAAAATAGAAAGACTCAAAACACTATCTTCGTGTAGTAAAACCATGAAAAGTAGTGCACCTAACCAAAGATGTGTTTGGAGGGTGGTTGAATGTAAACCCAATGTAAGAGTTAAGATACACAGAATGTATTTCAAAACAGAATTGAAGTACCTTGAAACACCAAAAGTAGTTCTTCAACCTGAATATTGGTGTTTTTAAGAGAGTGTTGTGAAACAATAGATAACAATAGTTTTTAACACCTCTCCCACGTGAACTTGACCAAATTCAAAACAGCAATCCTTCTCAATCATTATTTAAGCTTTTATACAAAAATATGATGGTTGACTGTTGTTTTTCCACTTTACTAGTGAAATAGTAATTGAAATGATTGCCAATTTGAAAAGTTTTGTTAGAAATGACCCATCAATTTCTAATGAATGATGGAGATTAATTGGGTTTTCTGCCCATATAATTTAAGGTACTCTAGTCTTTTCCCATTGTGTTTTATGTAATTTATCTAGATTTGGTCATGTAATTTCTTATTATTTTTTAAAGTTTAGTCACAACTAGGGCTGTTACGGTGACCGTATTACCGCCACACCGGCGGTCACGAGTCCTAATTCTGTGACCATTTAGTCACGGTAACTAGGCTTTTTCAAGCTCTGATCGTGCTGATGCTCATTAGTAGCCTACCAAACTTGCTAAGTGCCTAGTACTCAGCACTCTATTGTCCCTCTAATCACTCTGACATCAATGCAAACATAATAGAAAATCTAATCCAACACTTCATGAGAGCCCATGAGCTCATGTTAAGAAACATTTCTATAGGCTATGCAATTGCTTGAACACTGAGTTCTGATGGCCTCTACTAAAAAGAGGATGTTCCAATCAGCTTTCTATATTTATTTCTCAACTTTCCTAATATTAAGCACATTGCTTCGCTTTACAACAGGAGTATAGCCTGCCTGGCATGAAAATAAATAACGAGAAAAGCGTCCTCCTTTTGCTATTTAAGTGCATAGATGACATGTATTTTTGTTCCACTTCCCCTGTATTGAGACGGGTATATGATAATGGTCCATTCTAAATCCAAACAAATTTCACACATATATTATTTAGTATATGTAAAGACAAGATTAAATCAAGAATAGTCGAATGGGTGACAATAATATCCTATCCCTTTTTCAAATCGTAGTCGCACACCTCATGTAGCCTAGCCCATAGGCCTATATGTTTTTATAAGGATTGTATCACAACTAAAAAAACAAAGCAGAGCTCAAGCCTTTCAAGCAACTTTTTTTATATCATCATTAGAGTCGCATCAGGCTGTCTTAGAGTGTATTAAAAATCTAAACAAATAGCCCAACTTTTGTAAAGTTGCATAAATAACTCTAAATTAAACATTTAGGAGGACCTGTTTCTTTGTTAACAGTTCAACACAGAATAGCCTCATGTACGCATTCCCTCAAATCGTTAGGATAAAATATTGTTTCTATTTTATTTAGTTATGTTCAATTGTATTCTTCATACTATAAAATAATATAAAATAATGCCACGGAATTCTAAGAAAAGCTTGTCTGCTTAATGAACTAGTGTAGCCCACAGTCATATGGCATAGCCAGATCAGGACCTAAACATAAGGACAACTCAGAGTATGGTATTCTCTTCTTCTGAAATAGACTACATTTTATTCATATCATGTTTCTTTAGACCTATCTAAAATAAATCATGGATTTATTGTGATGGTGTAGGCTATATTAAATTGATTCGTTAGACTTTTTAAAATGTAGCTGTTCCAAAGGTCTGCTTCAGTGGCTCGTAGGCTATACATGGAAGTCGGGAGATGCTAAATGTGTTTATGTAAATTAACGGTCAATTACCGTGAGACCGGCAGTTATTTGTTTGACAATCACCGGCTGACAAAATGTCATGACCGCCACAGCCCTAGTCACAACATTTCTCAATTTATAGTATGTCAACCAATCAGCTGTGCAGCCTGACTTGTTTGCCATTACTTTTGCATAATTTCTTTGAACCATACACTTTTTTAATTCATCATCGATACAGAGGACTCTAACAGTTCTCACCGTTAATTTCTTAACAGGTGCATGCTTGTCAACAATTGTCATGAATACATTTTAAAAAATACTTCCAGTGCTGCATCTGGATTCACTTAATGATACACATCAGACCAACACATTATTTTTTTTTTACATCTTTAACAAAAGTGTCCTGAGGATTTAAAAAAAAAAACATCTCTGATAAATTACTTTATGCCCACTTTGGCTTTCCTTGTTATTGCCACAATATTATGGTCACTACAGCCAATGGGAACTGATATTGCTTTCGAGCAAAGCGCCTCAGCATTAGTGAAGATATGATCAATGCATGTGGATGTCACAGATCCAACACTACTGGTATGCACTGTAGTTGGTTGAGTGATAACCTGGGTCATATTACAGCCATTAGTCACAGTTAGAAGCTTCCTCCTGAGAGGACAGCTAGTTGCTAACCAGTCAATGTTCAGGTCACCCAGAAAATAAAGCTCTCTGTTAAGATCACACACTCTATCAAGCATTTCACACACATTATCTACATAGATACTGACTGTTAGCCCTTGCTGGCCTATAGCAACACCCTAAAAGAATAGGCTTTAGATGAGTCAGGTGAACCTGCAACCACAACACCTCAATAACACCTGACATGAGATCGTCTCTAAGCATTACAGAGATATGGCTCTGAATATATACAGAAACACCTCCCCTATAGCCATTCCTGTCTCGTCTGTTGGTGTTATCTCCTTGTATTGCTACCGCTGTATCATCAAAGGAATTATCTAAGGGAGTCTCAGAAATGAATAATATATTAATATTATCTGATGTTAGCAAGTTATTGATTTCCTGAACCTTATTTCTAAGGCTACATATATTAATATAGCCTTTTCTTGTGTAGCTTATCAGAGATGGACATACTATTGAAAAGATCAAACGAAGCAATAGACAAAAAAAACACTGCTCCGCATGGGTACTGTTGTTGCTAGACACACTGCTCTGGTAGCAAGGGAAAAACTCTAAACAGATGTTCCGTAATGTGATTCTGGTGCAACACCCAGAACTACGAGCATACTGTATCAACCTTAGGGCTAGGAATTGTCAGGGACCTCACGATACGATATTATGCTGATACTTAGGTGTCGAAATAATATGTATTGCGATTCTAACAATTCTCACAAATCTATATTGTGATTCGATACAGTGATTTTATTGCGATTCGATGTTCCAAACATACTGCTCACCAGTGTCTGCTGCAGCGGGACAACAGAGAGTCATGAGAAAACGAGTTTTGATCAGTCATGGAAATAAAAGTGCTTTAAACAAACTGGCTCCCTATTTAAAAAGAAGTTGGAGAACAAGCTATGAAGGACAAATACTGGAGTTTTGGTAAAGGTACAGCCAACTAGCGCCAAAATAATATTGTCAAAATTATACTACACGATATATCATCAAATATAATATCCTGATATGTTACTGTATCGATTATTCCCCCATTCACTCTCAAGCATGGATTGGAATTTAATCAGAATATATCAACACAAACACAAACACAGCTGAACATAAATACAGCTACTCCAGTACAGTATAATTAGCTAAACTACCCCGACATGCCTCTACCATTCCTTTGAGTGTCTTCAATACACATTTAATCTGATCTTCCCCACTTAGTAAAAAAAATGTTGGTTTAAAAACAACCCAATTTGGGTAAATATTGGGCAGAACACACATTGGGTTATTTTGACCCAGCCAGTTGGATCACAAACAACCCATTGTTTTCTTTAAATTGGGTTGTTGACGCTGGGTTATTGAGCTATGATCCACCGGGTCATAGCAGAAGACTGGAGGAGGTGCTTTCAGATATTTATTTTTGGCCACCCATGACAGTAAATGTCATTCCGGTTAATCTGTTCTGTTGAATTGTGAACATGTTAAGGTTGAGCACTGACGCTTTTTTAGCTTTAATAAGGCGTACACAAGAGAAGGAGTTCATTAAGTGCCTATGTATATCCCAAAGTTGGGACAATTACCACATTGTTATAATATTTAAATAATGTTATATTTTTTTTATATTAAAACGTGCAATGTGCAAAAATATAGATTTTTCTTAATTTTCAGTTTATAAACTTAACATGATGAAAATGAATGAGATTTACTCTCACGGGCCAAAAAGAACTCTGAAACCAATAGGCCACGTATTTGAATTAAACAATTTTACAATTTTCTTAAAATTTAACCATCAATTGGGTTTCAATTCACTTTTATGCTGGGTTGACCCAGCAGATGGGTATTTTTTATGTAATCCCTAGGTTATTTTCAGGAGGCATGGCCTCCAGATAGGTATTTTTGGCCACTTGTTCATCTCATGTTTGTGCACTGCAAATGTACCTTTCCCTTCAATATTTTTGCACATTACATAATTTAATATAAAAAAACATTATTCATAACATTATTTCAACAGCATAACAAAGTGGCAACTAACCCAACACTGGGATACGCATAGGCCCTTGAAGAAATCAACTTGTGTAATTGACATTAAGATACAAAAGTGTCAGTGCTCAACTTTAACTTGTGTTGACAATATAGCAGAACAGATGAAGTGGAATCAAATTTACTCTCACAGTTGGCCAAATATAACAATCTGAAAGTAACTCCCCTACTAAGCCATGCCTTCAGTCTTCCGATCTAACACGGTGGATCATAGCTCAAGTGACCCAACTGGCTGGGTCAAAAATAACCCAACTTGTGTTCTGTCCAATATAAAATGCTGGGTTGTTTTTAACCCAGCATTTTTGTTGAGTGCTCATACAAATACTATAATCCATTGAAATGTTTAACATTGACAATATGGCTGGCTGTTACACTTTTGTAACAGTGTACTTTATTGACTTAAACACTAATGACAGTACTGACGAACGACAGCAGACAACTCATGGCGTCATCCACTTAAAACACCTCAGAGATGGAATAAGTAGAGTATCCCTTCCTATAAACAGTAACCCTACAAACACTGTTCTTCCTCTATTGGATGAGTCAGACAGTAAAATGCTTTGAAGTGACACAGCTACTTTAAAATGGAGACCATTCCCTGCTCCTTGCTCTTTCCTGCGCTTGCTCTCTCTGTGTCTCGTGTGCCTGTTTCCATGCACTCATACAAAACGTGTAGGAGCCAGGCGCAGGGATACACTCCCTCCCCTTCACATTCCGTCTCTTTATCAACACCATTTATAACCTCTGAGTTGGCACACCGTACCTGCAGGTGTACACATCGTTCTATGAGCTCAGAGTTGTCAAGTTTAAGAGTCGCCACACCTTGACAGCGGATATTACACAGCCAAACACTTAAAAAAAAAAAAAAATGAATACAGTTTTTTGAATGCAGCTGCTGTCTATTTTTCCAACTATCCATACACTACATTTCCAATTCTTCTTCTTCAAAGTAATAATTAATGTCACACTTTAACCTAGTCATAGTCATAATATTATTAAACAGCTTAATTTGTTTTTCTCAAACATAGGGCATCATACAATAGGTCAAGTCTACCCTAACCTAACATAGTTAAGATTTCAGGAACAGCGATAGCAGGACTTTCATGTACTAAGGCAGTATCAACAGTTCCGACCCTTACAATCATGGTTATTACCATGTGCTGAAACTCAACAGAGCAGAACAACAGTGTGGCAATGTGCCGGTGAGATCTGACTCATTCACCTCTTCCTCCCTCCCTGTTCTCACACATCTGACTTCCTCCTCTCATAGTACTGGGACTTCTAATAGACAATGCAATAAGAATAACCTATATCAGTCCAATGACATAGTCATGATTTTGGACTGTTGAATATCAATCAAACTATTACATATTCCTGTCTACCATCAGGCTTCACCAACTACCTAACTGAAGCCCTGGCAGAGCAGAAGAGAGCGGAGTAGGCCTGTCACTGACCTCATGAGGGCAGCTCTCGCAGAGCTGGAAGTGGCAGAGCCCCCTGGAAAGCTGCTCTGGGCTGGAGCTGCAGCAGTCCTCCACTCCCTCATCAATGGCCCTGTTCACGTGGTCAATTGGGAAGGCACACAGGGCTGAGTTACTGTAGGGCTTCCCAGAGTCATCTGTCTCTGCAAACACCCCATAGAGAATGTCATCCTTCTCCCCCACTCCTAGCTCGTCTGCCAGCTCCTTCCCGGCCCGGGTGAAGTGGGCCGCCTGCAGCCTGTTATAAACCACATCCTCGAACACCTTGCTCCCCGTCCTTCTCCTCCTCCGCCTGCGTTTGGGCTCGAAGCGACACTCCAGCACCAGCTCACGGTACATCCACACCTCTGTGTCCTTCACCGGAAGACGGCCCAGTCGCGTTTGATACAGAGAGGAGTCCAGGAAGTTCTCCCTCTGGACAGACAGGAAGTAGACATAGTCCTGTGTGGAGAAGCTGTAGATGTAGTCGATCCGGTAGGAGTTCTGTAGTTGAGGGAGCACGGTCAGACCCTTCATGACCATGTCAAAGCCATCCAGGGTCGACAGCGGCCGGCGCACCGATATGGACAATCTGCCATACCTCTGTGCCACACTCTCATTGAGTGTAGCCACTACAAAGAAATAGGTTGTGTAGCCTTGCTCCACGATGATGACCTCAGTGCCCAGGGGGCTGGCCAGGCAGTCAGGGCAGTCGGAGGGTGAGTTAGCATCCTGCCTGAAGAGACACTCAGATTTAGGTGGGGTACCATTAGAGTTAATTTCATGTAAGTAACAGACCCCATGCTGAGAGCTCCCACAGGAGTATAGAGAGGTAAGATAAGATGATGAGTCCAAGAGCAGGACCTCATTGTTCGTGTCCACTGAGTCCTCAGGATCAGCCTCAATGCCACACAGGGTACAGGTCTGACAGTCTGGGCTGCCCACTGGGCCTGTCCTCAGCTCCCATAACTTACTGAGCCTATTACTTACTGCCTCAATGACATTCTGAGAAGCCACATAAACCTCAGGCTCGTACGGGTTGATCACTATGTTCTGGATGGGTTTAGCAGTCTGGAAGTGGGTTATCGAGTAGCTAACATTGAAATCCACGTCCTTGCGAGGGGTCCTGGGACAGGTGTACAGTCCTGAGGCTTTGAGGGTTTGTATCCACATGCATGTCACCAGGAAGGTGGCCCAGGGGACCATCGCCACTCCACACTGCACTGTTACTGCTACTGTCTGTTACCTACAGCCACGAGATTTCTCCTCTCCTCCTGAACATTCTGGGGAACAGCAGGAGCTCTGTGAGGAGAGAGAGAGAGTTAGAGAGAGAAAGAGAGAACAGTCTGTAGCACCCAGCCTCACCCTACTAGAATCTGAAGTCAAATGTCTACTGTTTGCTGAGCAGCACCTAGATCTTCTGCACAGATTCTGTCAGACCTGGGCCCTGACATTAAATCTCAGTAAGACAAAAATAATTGTGTTCCAAAAAAGGTCCAGTTGCCAGGACCACAAATACAAATTCCATATAGACACTGTTGCCCTAGAGCACACGAAAAACTATACATACCTCGGCCTAAACATCAGCGCCACAGGTAACTTCAACAAAGCTGTGAACGATCTGAGAGACAATGCAAGAAGGGCCTTCTACGCCATCAAAAGGAACATAAAATTTGACATACCAATTAGGATCTGGCTAAAAATACTTGATTCAGTTATAGAAACCATTGCTCTTTATGGTTGTGAGGTCTGGGGTCCGCTCACCAACCAAGAATTCACAAATTGGAACAAACACCAAATTGAGACTTTGCATGCAGAATTCAGAAAAAAATATCCTCCTTGTACAATGTAAAACACCAAATAACACATGCAGGGCAGAATTAGACCGATACCCGCTAATGATCAAAATCCAGAAAAGAGACGTTAAATTCTACAACCACCTAAAAGGAAATCGATTCCCAAACATTACATAACAAAGACATCACCTACAGAGAGATAAACCTGGAGAAGAGTCCCCTAATCAAGCTGGTCCTGGGGCTTTGTTCACAAACAGACCCCACAGAGCCCCAGGACAGCAACACAATTAGACCCAACCAAATCATGAGAAAACTAAAAGATAATTACTTGATACATTGGAAAGAATTAACAAAGAAACTGAGAGAACTAGAATGCTATTTGGCCTTAAACAGAGAGTAAGTACACAGTGGTAGAATACCTGACCACTGTGACTGACCCAAAATTAAGGAAAGCTTTGACTATGTACAGACTTAGTGAGCATAGCCATGATATTGAGAGACCGCCGTAGGCAAACCTGGCTCTCAAAAGAAGACAGGCTGTGTGTACACTGCCCACAAAATGAGGTGAAAACTGAGCAACACTTCCTAACCTCCTGCCAAATGTATAACCATATTAGAGACACATATTTCCCTCAGATTAGACAGACTCCCAAAGATTTTGAAAACAAATCCAATTTTGATAAACTCCCATATCTATTGTGTGAAATACCAGTGTGCCATCACAGCAGCAAGATTTGTGACCTGTTGCCACAAGAAAAGGGCGACCAGTGAAGAACAAACACCATTGTAAATACAACCCATATTTATTTATTTTCCCTTTTTTATTTGAACTATTTGCACATCGTTACAATACTGTATATAGCCATAATATGACATCTGAAATGTGTACTGTTTATTTCACTTGCTTTGGCAATGCAAACATATTCTATGTATCCTTTATTTTACTAAGCAAGTCAGTTAAGAAAAAAATCTTATTTACAATGACTGCCTACCCGGCCAAACACTAACCCGGACGACGCTGGGCCAATTGTGCACCACCCTATGGGACTCCCAGTCATAGCCAGTTGTGATACAGCCTGGAATCGAACCAAGGTCTGTAGTGATGCCTCTAGCGCTGATATGCAGTGCCTTAGACCGCAGCGCCACTCGGGAGCCCAATAATGCCCATTGAACGGAATTGAGAGACAGAGCGAACGAGAGAAAAAGAGAGGAAGAAAGACAGCCAGAGAGAAAAAGAGAAGAGTGGGCGTGAACTAAACATAGAATTACAGTGGCTTGATGTATTCAGCTTTTTAAACTGAGGGATAGGACATTTAATGACCAGTGAGTCACAGTTTTGTTTACTTTGCTCTTCCTACATGTGTTGTAAAAGAGACACGATAGTATGTGTATTACTGGGGGATGGGAAGGTTTGTTAATACAATCAGTGGTTGAGAGAGTGTTTTTTTGTACTAACATTTTAAACATGATTTCATATTTATCCAAACAGATTCGTATGCATGACTTAAATGTGTGAGTAGCAGTCCAGACTGAGTCATTAGGGTTGCACTTCATGGGAAATGCCAACTTGTTCAAAGTTGGACAAAACAAAACATGCACAATGTTGACATAACTGTGGAAATGTACTGTATTTTTCTCAGTCTCGTTTTACCTCAACTAAAAATAATACCTAACACTTTGTGTAACCCTATTTCATGTTTCATTACATTGTCTGATATATTTCATGTAGGAAAATATACTGTCAGAATGAAAGCGAGATTTAGCAAATATTTGGTTATACCCAGTCATCCTCATGAGCCCTTCCCAGCTAGCTAGTTTATGCTGGTTAGCTGGAAACAATGACAGCATGGGGCTAGTTAAGACTTTTAAATATAAAGTTAACTTGTAGTATTGGTCACCATCTGGATGTCCATATAGACTCTCCCGACCGACAGAGCAGCGTAACATGCCAATTAACGTAGCTAATGTAACGACAAACCGGTGCGAATTACCATTGCAATGGTGTCGTTTTGGGGTGCTATGCAGTTTCTTCGCGCTGGGCAGCTGTATCACATGTCATCCGACGTAACATGGCCAATTTTTTCCATCCCACTGTATTTTATTTTGATTGTGATAGCAGCCTATATTATAATTAACTTGTCCTATTGCATTGGTAGTAAACATTTGGATGTCACCGTGATAAGGTATAACGTCGCTGCTCAATGGGGAAAGTGTGCGCTGCAAGCCGGCAACACAACACCACCCGGCACAGCACTGCAGTTTGGAACTAACTAGATAGGCTACACTATCACCCCATACAGAACCAATCAGTCGATATAACAGGGTGACAGCTAAAGCACACGGTTTCTTATACCCAGAGGTGCAACATCCGGGAACGCTTGCGAAACAGATCGGGCCAGGGGTTGGGGTTTGAGAAGTCAATAAGTGAAAAATTCGTCCTTAGTTGTAAATTTTCTCGAAATCGAAAGGTGCAACCTAGATTCGAGGCAATATCTTAAGTAGTTGAAAATGATGTTACTCCAACCTCGCCAAACACAACTTTATATCGAATGAGAGCCTTTGATTTGACGGCCTGGATATGCTTAGTTCGGTTTATAGCCAACGTCGCCATGACAGGTGTGATCAGGGATTTCTATTGGGAGCAGTTTTAGCCTATCTAAAAACTGTCTTTGGCTAAAGTGAGATTTAAAAACATTTTTTACAACTACGACATTTAATATATACATTTTTGTAAAAACATTTTTTTTAAAGAACTATTACTCCGATAAAAACTGAATGATTCTTAACACTCCCAAATCCCAATTTAGGCAGACAAGTTTCAAATTCTCCCTGAAGTTTCTAGTCACGAACACTAGCTAGCTGGGAAGTGCTCATCATGAAGAATGACTGAACCGAATCAGTTCGTCCCAACTCTCAGCTGCCTAACATATGTGATCAATTTCGGCACCAGGCGTGTCCATATAGTCCCCCCCCCAGAACGACAGAGCAGCGTAAGAATGAGTGTGAGTTGCTATTTTGCCTACTAAGTCATATAAAAGTACATTATAGATGGAACAATCTCATTCAGGATAAATTGATAACAGAAGGAGAGAAAAATACTACGTAGCCCAACAACCGGCATGCATGTTTAAGACAATTTATAAACACATTTAAAAAAGCACTGAATTGGTGTAAAGTCATATGCCAGTCAGATTGCCATTAACATTACATACCTGAGTGCGTAAATTATGCCGCGCATCCAGTTTAACTGAAAGATCTTGATTCCCAGACACAACACCAGTTGTCTAGTTGTATGTGGCACTATTACACGTTTTTCAATTCTGTGCGATATTATGGAGCAATTTCAGAAATTACGTGTGGGACAAGTCAAAGTTCCTTGTACACTCCTCACATGCCCCGCCTACGGCAATGAAGTATGTACTGGTTTTGATTGCACAATCTCAGTTCTAAGGTTTCTTTTCTTTCCTATGTAACATCCAGATTACTTTTTACTCTCATCATCTGAAGTCACTTGAAGGACAGAAATTTTCACACTCATGAAAACAAGAGATCACGCACTCACTCTTCCGGGTAACAGGAAACGCGAACATTCCCAACTACAGTATGTCCAAGCATTCTTGGCAGAAGGAATGCCGCTGTGGGGTAGGCCTGTCTGCATACAGTTGCCAGACATGCATTGCTATCAGAAGAAACTCAAACACATCCCAGGAAAGAATGTGCAGTCTCAAGGAACAAATATATTATTTACATGTAAAATAATTATAATTATACTCACCTCAAATCAACAAGACATTAAAATAATAGCAAGATCAATTACTTCATGTTAAGTGTGGACATTTAGCCACTGACTAGATTTATTAAAACCATGTACTTCTGGGGGACCAGGAACAGATGCAAAAGGCACGAGTCAATGTTGTCTTAAAGGCACGCATGTCTTGGACCAGTTTTAACTTCTTCACTTTCAAAATACATTAAAAAAAACTATCTGCCCATCATGGTGCACATAGTCAAACGTTTACCTACAGTTGAAGTGGGAAGTTTACATACACCTTAGCCAAAATACATTTAAACTCCTAGAATTCCCTGTCTAGGGACAGATAGGATCACCACTTTATTTTAAGAATGTGAAATGTCAGAATAATAGTAGAGAGAATGATTTATTTCCGTTTTATTTCTTTCATCACATTCCCAGTGGGTCACAAGTTTACATACACTCATTTAGTATTTGGTACCATTGCCTTTAAATTGTTTAACTTGGGTCAAACGTTTTGGGTAGCCTTCCACAAGCTTCCCACAATAATTTGGGTGAATTTTGGCCCATTCCTCCTGACAGAGCTGGTGTAACTGAGTCCGGTTTGTAGGCCTCCTTGCTCGCACACGCTTTTTCAGTTCTGCCCACAAATTTTGTATGGGACTGAGGTCAGGGCTTTGTGATGGCCACTCCAATACCTTGACTTTGTTGTCCTTAAGCCATTTTGCAACAACTTTGGAAGTATGCTTGGGGTCATTGTCCGTTTAGAAGACCCATTTGCGACCAAACTTTATCTTCCTGGCTGATGTCGCTTCAATATGTCTACATAATTTTGCTTCCTCATGATGACATCTATTTTGTGAAGTACACCAGTCCCTCCTGCAGCAAAGCACCCCCACAACATGATGCTGCCACCCCCGTGCTTCACGGTTGGGATGGTGTGCTTCGGCTTGCAAGCCTCCCCCTTTTTCCTCCAAACATAACGATGGTCATTATGGCCAAACAGTTCTGTTTTTGTTTCATCAGACCAGAGGACATTTCTCCAAAAAGTACGATCTTTGTCCCCATGTGCAGTTGCAAACCGTAGTCTGGCTTTTTTATGGCGGTTTGGAGCAATGGCTTCTTCCTTGCTGAGCGGCCTTTCAGGTTATGTCGATATAGGACTCGTTTTACTGTGGATATAGATACTTTTGTACCTGTTTCCTCCAGCATCTTCACAAGGTCCTTTGCTGTTGTTCTGGGATTGATTTGCACTTTTCACACCAAAGTACGTTCATCTCTAGGAGACAGAATGCGTCTCCTTCCTGAGCGGTATGACGGCTGTGTGGTCCCGTGATGTTTATACTTGCGTACTATTGTTTGTACAGATGAACGTGATACCTTCAGGCATTTGGAAATTGCTCCTAAGGATAGACCAGACTTGTGGAAGTCTACAATTTTTTTCTGAGGTCTTGGCTGATTTCTTTTTTTCCCCCATGATTTTCCCATGATGTCAAGCAAAGAGGCACTGAGTTTGAAGGTAGGCCTTGAAATACATCCACAGGTACACCTCCAATTGACTCAAATTATGTAAATTAGTCTATCAGAAGCTTCTAAAGCTATGACATAATTTTCTGGAATTTTCCAAGCTGTTTAAAGGCACAGTCAACTTAGTGTATGTAAACTTCTGACCCACTGGAATTGTGATACAGTGAATTATAAGTGAAATAATCTGTCTGTAAACAATTTTTGTAAAAATGACTTGTGTCATGCACAAAGTAGATGTCCTAACTGAGTTGCCAAAACTATAGTTTGTTAACAATACATTTGTGGAGTGGTTGAAAAATGAGTTTTAATGACTCCAACCTAAGTGTATGTAATCTTCCGAAGCCAAAGTACACTTTTTGGAAAAAATGTGCTAGTAGACATCGCTGCGGGTAGTAGGGGTACTGGGGGAGCTGGAGCACCCCCTGAAAAATCGGAATAATAATAATTTAAAATATATATATTGCGCTGGGCCTTTACTATTATTAGCGGACAGATATAGGCATCTGTAGCGTGGGCAAAAAAAATGTTTTAAGCATCTCCACTTTAGCAAGAAAGTGTTTAATGCTTTTCGACCTGTCCCCAAATTAATATAATTGTTTTAGAGTTTGTTTTGATATTTTAACCTGCGTGTCGTGATTGCGTTTGGTGTGGGGGGGACAAAATCAATTTGCGCACGCGACCAGTTTGGGTACGGTGTAAGAGTAGCAAAATGTGTGGGGTTTTTCTTTTGGGAGGGGGGGGGGGTACTATGTGTATAACTTTTTTTTATTGCTAATTACTACTGCACTGTTGGAGCTAGAAACACACGCATTTTGTTGCACCTGTGATAACATCTGCAAATCTGTGTACGCAACCAATAAACTTTGATTTTCTACGTTTGTTTTCCTGATCCCTTAACCACAGGGGTCTAAAAGGGAACCTAGGGCTCCCTCTCATGGGTTAAATATGCTTGAAGCAAAGCACAAATAACACAGGATCATATCCTTCACACAGTCATAACACATTCAGGCCCCCCTGGGTTGCATAAAGGTTAGGTAAGGTGAGTAGTACGACTTCAATGGTGCAGTCATTTTCTAATCGGATTGATAAAGCCTTTCCCATTAGCAGCCATCCCACTAAGTGCTTGTCAACAACATGCCTGGCTGTTTTCCTTGCAGCTCTGTTTGACTTGGACTGACTCACAGGTCTGTTTGAAGGGACTTGGCAGTCCGAAAATGAACCTTCATTCGTATAGGAATGGAACCTAGCTGGGAAAACTAAACTTAATCTCTCCTAAATACACCATTGCATGAACTCACCTCCCCTAAAATACCCTCTCTTGGGCTAGAAACTCATTGCTTCTCATTGTAGTTCCATAGTTGCTATGGCACACTAGTAGCAGCCTGAGCACAGAGCTCCCATAAATGTGTACATATTTTGTTATTTTTGTAGGCGTTCTAAATAGTTTATTTTTTAATCAGCTCTTTTGTTTTTGATAACATTGAGTTTATATTGCATATATCTGGTGTTTTTGAGCCACGGATTTGCAGATTGACTGACAGGTTAACACTTTTTGGCTTAGCTAGCTAGCTAGCTGGCTAATGTTTTTGTTTAAAAGTACACCTGGACACAGAACCAGCTTTTGTTTCACCTAGCTGCGAATTCCTGATCTTCTGATAACATCATTTGAGGAGTCACCTGAAGTGTAATAGGAATGGCAGATGGAGGAATACAGCAATGCTAAGACGGAGGGCTCGTAGTTAGGACACCTGGCTACAATTCTGAACTTTGTGTGGTGAGCTTTCTGGCACCCAGAGCTGCTGAGGCGTCACCCAAGTGGTGATACACAGAGTAGAAGAGGAGCTCTCCAGTGGCTATAAGAGTCATATACTGTATGTAGACACTGGTTTGGTGCTGGAGAAGATGAATATGAGGTTAAAATGTGGTGCAATTTCCCTTTAAACACTTGGTATGTGGTAATAACTGATAAAGTCCTTTCCAATACGGAAGGAGAAACCAGACACAAATATTTATTTTAGAAGTCTATAATTTATTAATATTCCTGAAACAGGAACAACAAGTCAAACTTTACCAAATGATAACCAATGCCTGGGGGGCAGATAAATCCAGTTCTCCACTCTGTCACGCATGTATGAATCCTGGACCTCTGCCAGTGTCACCATGGGGAGGAGTGACTTAGCCTCACACCCTTCATTACATCATTACCCCAGCCAATGTGCCAATGATCCACAGTATAACTTCCTGCCTAAGTGACGTGTACTTTTTCCTAATCAGTGATCACGGATTAGTCTCTCTAGGCAGACGGGTTTCCACCCACAATGTCTGGGATTTCATTATGGGGTATTGTGTGTAGATTGACGAGGGGAAAAAACTATTTCATAATAAGGCTGTAATATAACAAAATGTGGAAAAAAGTCAAGTTGTCTAAATACTTTCTGAATGCACTGTATGTAGAACCATTCTTGCCTTCCAAAGAATCCTTATTGTCTTCCAAAGAATCATCAAAGAACCCTTTCTCCCCAAAATGGTTCTTAGGATGTTAAAAGTTTTAGGGAGAACCCTTTAACTTACAAATAACCCTTTTCCAAGAAAGGTTATTCTGATCAAAACTGTTCTTGGTCACTCTGCAAAGAACCCTTTTGGAACCCTTTTCTCTAACATGCTGACCACACCGCTCGTGTCACGAGCGCAAGTTTTGCAAAATAAATGTAAACATACATGTTATTCAATTATTGCACCCACACTGCTCGCGCGCGCCAACGAGCATCTGCGTTGCCAAGCGCTAAAATAGAAGTCAATTCTATTTGTGACGCTGAACGCGGTGCAAGTCCTGCCTCACCCATCTCCTCATTGGTTTATAGAAGCTATTACCCACGTGCCATTTCCTCATTGGTTATACCCACCTGGGTGATTGAAAGATGAACTGAGTTCGGTCGGTCGTCGTGGTAACTATGAAAGTTACCATATAAAGTACAAATTAGAAAAAGCTTGGAAGGAGGAGAGATGACTAGAAACGATTCGGTTGGCCGTTTTATGTGTGGATTAATTGTCGGAGTAGAGGACCTTGTGCATTTCAGATAAAATAACAACTCAACGTTTATATCCCAGGTGTCACGGCTGTCTATCTCTTCCTCCTCATCTGACTAGGAGAGGCGAGAAGGATCGGAGGACCAATACGCAGAGTGGTAAGTTTCCATGTTTTAATATAATCCACGAAAACAAGACACAATACAAAATAACAAAAGAACTAACCGAAACAGTCCCGTGTGGCGACAAACACTGACACGGAAGACAAACACCCCACAAACCAACAGTGAAAACAGGCAACCTAAATATGGCTCCCAATCAGAGACAATGCAAAACACCTGCCTCTGATTGAGAACCATATCAGGCTAAATGAACAAACCTAAACATAGAAACAAATAACATAGACTGCCCACCCCAACTCACGCCCTGACCATACTAAATAAAGACAAAACAAAGGAAAATAAAGGTCAGAACGTGACAGTACCCCCCCAAAAGGTGCGGACTCCGGCCGCAAAACCTAAACCTATAGGGGAGGGTCTGGGTGGGCGTCTGTCCGCGGTGGCGGCTCTGGCGCGGGACGTGGACCCCACTTCACCATTGTTTTTGTCCGCTTCCTTAACCGCCCCCGTGGCCTCTTATGAGCGGCGATCCTCGCCGCCGACCTTGGCCTGGGGACCCTAGCCATGGGTCCCGAATGGACAGGATACTCCGGCAGCACCGGAGTGAAAGACGACTCCGGCAGCGCCGGAGTAAAAGACAATTCCGGCATCGCCGGCTTGACAGGCAGCTCTGGCAGCTCCTGGCTGACTGACGGCTCTGGCAGGTCCTGGCTGGCTGGCTCTGGCAGGTCCTGGCTGACTGACAGCTCTGGCAGGTCCTGGCTGACTGACAACTCTGGCAGGTCCTGGCTGACTGACGGCTCTGGCAGGTCCTGGCTGGCTGGCAGCTCTGGCAGGTCCTGGCTGACTGACGGCTCTGGCAGCTCCTGGCTTGCTAGCGGCTCTGGCAGGTCCTGGCTGACTGATGGCTCTGGCGGCTCCTGACTGACGGACGGCTCTAGTGGCTCGGGACAGACAGGCGGCTCTGACGGCTCGGGACAGACGGACAGCTCAGATGGCGCTGGACAGACGGGCAGCTCAGACGGCGCTGCACAGACGGGCAGCTCAGACGGCGCTGGACAGACGGACAGCTCAAACGGCGCTGGACAGACGGGCAGCTCAGACGGCGCTGGACAGACGGGCAGCGTTGACGGCGCTGGGCAGATGGGCAGCTCAGACGGCACTGGACAGACGGGCATCTCAGACGGCGCTGGACAGACGGGCAGCTCAGACGGCGCTGGACAGACGGGAGACTCTGGCGGCTCAGGACAGACAGGAGACTCTGGCTGCGCTGGAGAAGAGGAAGGCTCTGGCAGCGCTGGACAGACGGGCAGCGAGCCCAGGGTCCCTTGCCGACCCTGAGCCCAGGGTCCCTTGCCGTCCAGAATCTCCTCCCAAGTCCATGAGTCCTGTGTCTTCTGCCGCTGCTGCTGCTGTCCTTTATCACTCTGCTTGGTCCTTGGTTGGTGGGTGTTTCTGTAACGGCTGTCTATCTCTTCCTCCTCATCTGACGAGGAGAGGCGACAAGGATCGGAGGACCAATACGCAGAGTGGTAAGTTTCCATGTTTTAATATAATCCACGAAAACAAGACACAATACAAAATAACAAAAGAACTAACCGAAACAGTCCCGTGTGGCGACAAACACTGACACGGAAGACAAACACCCCACAAACCAACAGTGAAAACAGGCAACCTAAATATGGCTCCCAATCAGAGACAATGCAAAACACCTGCCTCTGAGAACCATATCGGGCTAAATGAACAAACCTAAACATAGAAACAAATAACATAGACTGCCCACCCCAACTCACGCCCTGACCATACTAAATAAAGACAAAACAAAGGAAAATAAAGGTCAGAACGTGACACCAGGACAAATTAGCTAGCAACAGCAAGCTAACTAAATAGGACAAATTAGCTAACAACTGCAAGCTAGCTAGGTAAATTGCCATAAATGTTTAATGGTTTTCGACCTGTCCCCAAATTAATATAATTGGTTAAGAGTTTGTTTTGATATTTTAACCTGCGTGTCGTGATTGCGTTTGTTGTGGGGGGACAAAATCAATTTGCGCACGCAACCAGTTTGGGTACGGTGTAAGAGTGTACTGTCTGTAGCAAAATGTGTGTTTTTATTATTTATTTATTTTTATTGGGGTGGGGGGGGTATTTTGTGTATAACTTTTTTTCTTGCTAATTACTACTGCACTGTTGGAGCTAGAAACACAAGCATTTTGTTGCACCTGTGATAACATCTGCAAATCTGTGTATGCAACCAAAAAATTTGATTTTCTAAGTTCCTTCCCAGTCAGGTACGTCCTGTACCTGCTCATCGCACTCTCCTTGGAGTGCGTGTCCCCAGTCCAGTACGTCCCTGCTCCTCGCACTCGCCCTGAGGTGCGTGTCACCAGCCCGGTGCCACCTGTACCGGCCCCACGCATCAGGCCTCCAATGCGCCTCCACAGTCCAGTACGGCCTGTGCCTCCTCCCCGCACTCGCCCTGAGGTGCGTGTCACCAGCCTTGTGCCACCTGTACCGGCCCCACGCATCAGGCCTCCAGTGCGCCTCCACAGTCCAGTACGTCCTGTGCCTCCTCCCCGCACTCGCCCTGAGGTGTGTGTCACCAGCCCGGTGCCACCTGTACCGGCCCCACGCATCAGGCCTCCAGTGCGCCTCCCCAGTCCAGTACGTCCTGTGCCTCCTCCCCGCACTCGCCCTGAGGTGTGTGTCACCAGCCCGGTGCCACCTGTACCGGCCCCACGCATCAGGCCTCCAGTGTGCCTCCCCAGTCCAGAGCTTCCGGCGACAGTCCCCAGTCCAGAGCTTCCGGCGACAGTCCCCAGTCCAGAGCTTCCGGCGACAGTTCCCAGTCCAGAGCTTCCGGCGACAGTTCCCAGTCCAGAGCTTCCGGCGACAGTTCCCAGTCCAGAGCTTCCTGCGACAGTTCCCAGTCCAGAGCTTCCGGCGACGTTTCACGGTCCGGAACCTCCAACGACGGTCCACGGTCCGGAACCTCCAACGACGGTCCACGGTCCGGAACCTCCAGAGACGGTCCACGGTACGGAACCTCCTGAGACGGTCCACGGTCCGTAACCTCCTGAGACGGTCCACGGTCCGGAACCTCCTGAGACGGTCCACGGTTCGTAAACCTCCTGAGACGGTCCATGTTCCGGAGCCTCCTGAGACGGTCCACGATCCGGAACCACCAGCGACGGTCGATGGTCCAGAGCCTCCAGCGGGGTTTCCAGTCCAGAGCCTCCTGTGAGGGTTCCCAGTCCGGAGTCCCCGGCGACGATCAACGGTCCGGTTCCTCCGGCGACGATCCACGGTCCGGTTCCTCCGGCGAAGATCCACGGTCTAGAGTCCCTGGCGACGATCTACGGTCCGGGTTCCTCCGGCGACGAGCCACGGTCCAGGTTCCACCGGCGAGGATCCCCGCACCAGAGCCGCCATGGAAGATGACGTATCTGCGAGCGGAGTGGGTACTTTGCCCCGCACCGGAGCCGCCCCCGACGGTAGATGCCCACCCGGACCCTCCCCTATTGAGTCAGGTTTTGCGGTCAGAGTCCGCACCTTTGGGGGGGTACTGTCACACCATGACCATAGAGAGCTTTTTATTCTCTATGTTGGTTAGGTCGGGGTGTTACTAGGGTGGGTTATCTAGGTGATTTATATATCTATGTTGGCCTGGTATGGTTCCCAATCAGAGGCAGCTGTTTATCGTTGTCTCTGATTGGGGATCATATTTAGGCAGCCATTTCCCCATTGTGCTTTGTGGGATCTTGACTATGTATAGTTGCCTGTGAGCACTGTAGCAGCTTCACGTTTCGTTTTTGCATTATTGTTTTCTTTGAGTTTCACTTCATATTAAAGAGGATGGAACCATACCACGCTGCATTTTGGTCCACTCATTATTACGATTGCAACAATAATTGACTGTATCACAATTCCAGTGGGTCAGAAGTTTACATACACTAAAAAATGATGTCATGGCTTTAGAAGCCTCTGATAGCCTAATTGACATAATTTGAGTCAATTGGAGGTGTACCTGTGGATGTATTTCAAGACCTACCTTCAAACTCAGTGCCTCTTTGCTTGACATCATTGGGAAATCAAAAGAAATCAGCCAAGACCTCAGAAAAAGAATTGTAGACCTCCACAAGGCTGGTTCATCCTTGGGAGCAATTTCCAAACGCCTGAAGGTACCACGTTCATCTGTACAAACAATAGTACGCAAGTATAAACACCATGGGACCACGCAGCCTTCATACCTCTCAAGAAGGAGACGCATTCTATCTCCTAGACATGAACGTACTTTGGTGCGAAAAGTGCAAATCAATCCCAGAACAACAGCAAAGTGATTATATACAGTTGAAGTTGGACGTTTACATACACCTTAGCCAAATACATTTAAACTCAGTTTTTCACAATTCCTGACATTTAATCCTAGCAAAAATTCCCTGTCTTAGGTTAGCTAAGATCACCACTTTATTTTAAGAATGTGAAATGTCAGAATAATAGTAGAGAGAATGATTTATTTCAGCTTTTATTTCTTTCATCACATTCCTAGTGGGTCAGAAGTTTACATACACTCAATTAGTATTCGGTATCATTGCCTTTAAATTGTTTAACTTGGGTCAAACGTTTCGGGTAGCCTTCCACAAGCTTCTCACAATAAGTTGGGTGAATTTTGGCCCATTGCTCCTGACAGAGCTGGTGTAACTGAATCAGGTTTGTAGGCCTCCTTGCTCGCACACGCTTTTTCAGTTCTGCACACAAATCTTCTATGGGATTGACGTCAGGGCTTTGTGATGGCCACTCCAATACCTTGACTTTGTTGTCCTTAAGCCATTTTGCCACAACTTTGGAAGTATGCTTGGGGTCATTGTTCATTTGTAAGACCCATTTGCGACCAAGCTTTAACTTCCTGACTGATGTCTTAAGATGTTGCTTCAATATATCCACATCATTTTGCATCCTCATGATGCCATCTATTTTGTGAAGTGCAGCAGTCCCTCCTGCAGCAAAGCACCCCCACAACATGATGCTGCCACCCCCGTGCTTCATGGTTGGGATGGTGTTCTTCGGCTTGCAAGCTTCCCCCTTTTTCATCCAAACATAACGATGGTCATTATGGCCAAACAGTTCTATTTCTGTTTCATTAGACCAGAGGATATTTCTCCAAAAAGTACAATCTTTGTCCCCATGTGCAGTTGCAAACCATAGTCTGGCTTTTTTTTTTTTTTTTGGAGCAGTGGCTTTCCTTGCTGAGTGGCCTTTCAGGTTATGATGATATAGGACTTGTTTTACTGTGGATATAGATATTTTTGTACCTGTTTCTTCCAGCATCTTCACAAGGTCCTTTGCTGTTGTTCTCGGATTGATTTGCACTTTTCACACCAAAGTACGTTCATCTCTAGGAAACAGAACGCGTCTCCTTCCTGAGCGGTATGATGGCTGCGTGGTCCCATGGTGTTTATACTTGCGCACTATTGTTTGTACAGATGAACGTGGTACCCTCAGGCGTTTGGAAATTTCTCCCAAGGATGAACCAGACTTGTGGAGGTCTACAATTCTTTTTCTGAGGTCTTGGCTGATTTCTTTTGATTTTCCCATGATGTCAAGCAAAGAGGCACTGAGTTTGAAGGTAGGTCTTGAAATACATCCACAGGTACACCTCCAATTAACTCAAATTATGTCAATTAACCTATCAGAAGCTTCTAAAGCCATGACATAATTTTCTGACATTTTTCAAGCTGTTTAAAGACAGAGTGAACTTAGTGTATGTAAACTTCTGACCCACTGGAATTGTGATACAGTGAATTATAAGTGAAATAATCTGTCTGTAAACAATTTATGGAAAAAATACTTGTGTCATGATCAAAGTAGATATCCTTACCGACTTGCCAAAACTATAGTTTGTTAACAACAAATTTGTGGAGTGGTTGAAAAACAAGTTTTAATGACTCCAACCTAAGCGTATTTAAACTTCGGACTAAAACTGTACATAACAAGAATGTTGTTCACTGCAACATCAGTAGCTTGTCTCAAATATAGCATGAAGCAAAAAGTGTTACAACACGTGCTGGTACCATTTTATATAATATTTCTTACGATCTTCAAAAATGAAATATGTTTGTATTCAACGTGTGCCTTGCACAAAGGTGTGTGTTCGTCTTCAGTGTGTGACTCAAACTTCAGATGGACAAAAAAAAGTTCAGGTGGTCGGGGTCAAACTCCACCCACATTGAGCCCTGCCCCACACTGCAAACTACAGTCAGGGGTACATGCAAGGATGAACAGTGGATGTCCGGTTGGTGTACACCATTGCAGTCCCCCTCTGGTGGTTGACCCGGGTAGGATTTCTGCAAATGGAGCAGGCCGCCACAAGGGTGGGCAGTAGATGTCTGGATTAGGATCGCTGTTCCGGACCCGTCATCTGGTCGTCCAGCCTGGTGGATCTGGGCAGTAACATGGGCAGATGTTAACAACGCACACACACTCATGAAATACATAATTACATTTCTCGCCCAAATGAGCAGTGTTGTGGCACTGGTTGCAGGGGGAACTTGTTTATGGCTCTATCACTTCCTAAGTGTCAAAGGAAACGAAAAGGAATGAAAGCATAGACAAAAGATATACAAAATATAGTTATCACACCTTCATCTAATTGGATTGTATTCTATATACGTCCAATGTCTTGGCAAAATGACCCTATCATGGCATTGTCTAATGTCATATCTAGGGCTTTCCTAATTTGCGATGTGTTGCTAGGGCACTATTCTAAGTCGATAACTACATGAGAAGTCCACAGCTATAAGGCACCAGCTTCGGCAGTCTACAGTGATGACCTATGGACCTCTCTGGAGAAACTGGTGAGTACTGTAGCTGTAGAGTAAAAAGGCCTAAGAATATCTTTTCAACTTTACTAAGGCTGGTATTTTGTTCGGACCATTAAGTGATCTGAGCATAAATTCTTAAATGTTCTGTTTACGTGTGCTTTGTGCTTACACAGGCACACATACCAAAGGAAAGAAACCAATTATCCAGGTAGGCTGCATCCTAAAATGGCACTGGAGCAGAAGGCAGATGTTTTACGTGCCCCCAACGATTGTGTTTTTTGTTTGTTTATCTGCGTTGTTTGTAACTTATTTCTTTACTATTTTTTACATAATGTTGCCGCTACCATCTCTTATAACCGAAAATAACTTCTAGACATCAGGACTGCGAATACTCACCACGGACTAGCAGAATCCTTTTTCTTCTTTCACGACTCTGACGAGCCAGAGGCAGAGGATATACGGCTCCCTCGGGAACAGGCTCCGACCCCAGTGATCTGCGTGAAGGGCTGGAGGCCGGAGGGCGGGCTGCCTTCTGAGGAATAGGCAGCGATCGAATAAACCCCCACTCCCTTCTGCTCGCAAACATGCAATCTCTGGACAATAAAATGGACGAGTTATTGGGAAGATTTAACTACCAATGGGACATTAAAAAACTGTAACGTCTTATGCTTCACGGAGTCGTGGCTGAACGACGACAATATCAACATACAGCTGGCTGGTTATACGATGTACTGGCAGGATAGAACAGCGGCATCTGGTAAGACAAGGGGCGGCGGTCAATGTATTTTTGTAAACAACAGCTGGTGCACGATATCTAAGGAAGTCTTGAGCCATTGTTCGCCTGAGGTAGAGTTTCTCATGATAAGCTGCAGACCACATTACCTACCGAGAGAGTTCTCATCTATATTCTTTGTAGCTGTTTACATACCACCACAGTCAGAGGCTGGCACCAAGATAGCATTGAATGAGCTGTATTCCACCATAAGCAAACAAGATAACGCTCTTCCAGAGGCGGTGCTCCTAGTAGCCGGGGACTTTAATGCAGGGAAACTTAAATCAGTTTTACCTCATTTCTATCAACATGTTAAATGTGCAGCCAGAGGGAAAAGAACTCTGGACCACCTATACTCCACACAGAGATGCATACAAAGCTCTCCCTCACCTTCCGTTTGGCCAATCTGACCATAATTATATCCTCCTGATTCCTGCTTACAAGCAAAAATTAAAGCATGAAGCACCAGTGACTAAAAAAGTGGTCAAATGAAGCAGATGCTAAGCTACAGGACTGTTTTGCTAGCACAGACTGGAATATATTTCGGGATTCCTCCAATTCCTCCAATGGCATTACACCACATCTGTCATTGGCTTCATCAATAAGTGCATCGATGACGTTGTCCCCACAGTGACCGTACGTACATACCCCAACCAGAACCCATGGATTACAGGCAGCATCCACACTGAGCTAAAGGCTAGAGCTGCCGCTTTCAAGGAGCGGGACTCTAACCCGAAAGCTTATAAGAAATCCCGCTATGCCCACCAACGAACCATTAAACAGGCAAAGCATCAATACGGGACTAAGATCGAGTCTTCCTACACCGGCTCTGACGCTCGGTGGATGTGGCAGGGCCTGCAAACCATTACAGACTACAAAGGGAAGCACAGCCGAGAGCAGCCCAGTGACGCGAGCCTACCGGACGAGCTAAACTACTTCTATGCTCGCTTCGAGGCAAATAACACTGAAACATGCATGAGAGCACCAGCTGTACTGGAAGACTGTGCGATCACGCTCTCCGCAGCCGATGTGAGTAAGACCTTTAGACAAGTCAACATTCACAAGGCCAGATGGATTACCAGGACCTGTACTGCGAGCATGCGCTGACCAACTAGCGAGTGTCTTCACTGACATTTTCAATCTCTCCCTGTCCGAGTCTGTAATACAGAGGGTAGTGCAAACAGCCCAGTACATCACTGGGGCCAAGCTTCCTGCCACCCAGGACCTCTATACCAGGCGGTGTCAGAGGAAGGCCCTGAAAATTGTCAAAGACTCCAGCCACCTTAGTCATAGACTGTTCTCTCTGCTACCACACGGCAAGTGGTACCAGAGCGCCAAGTCCAGGTCCAAGAGGCTTCTAAACAGCTTCTACCCACAAGCCATAAGACTCCTGAACATCTAGTTAAATGGCTACCCAGACAATTCACATTGTCCCCCCCCTCCACACCACTGCCACTCTCTGTTGTCATCTATGCATAGTTACTTTAATGAACTCTACCTACATGTACATACTACCTCAACTAACCGGTGCTCCCGCATATTTACTCTGTACCGACACCCCCCTGTATACAGTGGGGAGAACAAGTATTTGATACACTGCCGATTTTGCAGGTTTTCCTACTTACAAAGCATGTAGAGGTCTGTAATTTTTATCATAGGTACACTTTTATCATAGGTACACTTCAACTGTGAGAGACAAAAATCCAGAAAATCACATTGTATGATTTTTAAGTAATTAATTAGCATTTTATTGCATGACATAAGTATTTGATACATCAGAAAAGCAGAACTTAATATTTGGTACAGAAACCTTTGTTTGCAATTACAGAGATCATACGTTTCCTGTAGTTCTTGACCAGGTTTGCACATACTGCAGAAGGGATTTTGGCCCACTCCTCCATACAGACCTCCAGATCCTTCAGGTTTCAGGGCTGTCGCTGGGCAATACGGACTTTCAGCTCCCTCCAAAGATTTTCTATTGGGTTCAGGTCTGGAGACTGGCTAGGCCACTCCAGGACCTTGAGATGCTTCTTACGGAGCCACTCCTTAGTTGCCCTGGCTGTGTGTTTCGGGTCGTTGTCATGCTGGAAGACCCAGCCACGACCCATCTTCAATGCTCATACTGAAAGAAGGAGGTTGGCCAAGATCTCGCGATACATGGCCCCATCCATCCTCCCCTCAATACGGTGCAGTCGTCCTGTCCCCTTTGCAGATAAGCATCCCCAAAGAATGATGTTTCCACCTCCATGCTTCACAGTTGGGATGGTGTTCTTGGGGTTGTACTCATCCTTCTTCTTCCTCCAAACACGGCGAGTGGAGTTTAGACCAAAAAGCTCTATTTTTGTCTCATCAGACCACATGACCTTCTCCCATTACTCCTTTGGATCATCCAGATGGTCATTGGCAAACTTCAGACGGGCCTGGACATGCGCTGGCTTGAGCAGGGGGACCTTGCGTGCGCTGCAGGATTTTAAACCATGACGGCGTAGTGTGTTACTAATGGTTTTCTTTGAGACTGTGGTCCCAGCTCTCTTCAGGTCATTGACCAGGTCCTGCCGTGTAGTTCTGGGCTGATCCCTCACCTTCCTCATGATCATTGATGCCCCACGAGGTGAGATCTTGCATGGAGCCCCACACCGATGGTGATTGACCGTCGTCTTGAACTTCTTCCATTTTCTAATAACCGTTATTGCCTTCTCACCAAGCTGCTTGCCTATTGTCCTGTAGCCCATCCCAGCCTTGTGCAGGTCTACAATTTTATCCCTGATGTCCTTACACAGCTCTCTGGTCTTGGCCATTGTGGAGAGGTTGGAGTCTGTTTGATTGAGTGTGTGGACAGGTGTCTTTTATACAGGTAACAAGTTCAAACAGGTGTAGTTAATACAGGTAATGAGTGGAGAACAGGAGGGCTTCTTAAAGAAAAACTAACAGGTCTGTGAGAGCCGGAATTCTTACTGGTTGGTAGGTGATCAAATACTTATGTCATGCAATAAAATGCAAATGAATTACTTAAAAATCATACAATGTGATTTTCTGGATTTTTGTTTTAGATTCTGTCTCTCACAGTTGAAGTGTACCTATGATAAAAATTACAGACCTCTACATGCTTTGTAAGTAGGAAAACCTGCAAAATCGGCAGTGTATCAAATACTTGTTCTCCCCACTGTATATTGGTATTTTTTACAGCTCCTCTTTAATTGTTGTTACTTTTATCTCTTACACAGAACCCAAACCGGTTGCGCGCGTGCGCCATCGTGCGCTATCGTGCATAAATGTATTTTGTCCCCCTACACCAAATGCGATCATGACACGCAGGTTAAAATATCAAAACAAACTCTGAACCAATGACAATAATTTGGGGACAGGTCGAAAAGCATTAAACATGTATGGCAATTTAGCTAGTTAGCTTGCACTTGCTAACTTATCTGTCATATTTAGCTAGCTTGCTGTTGCTAGCTAATTTGTCTGGGATATAAACATTGAGATGTTATTTTACCTGAAATGCACAAGGTCCTCTACTCCGACAATTAATCCACACATAAAACGGCCAACCAAATCATTTTTAGTCATCTCTCCTCCTTCCAGGATTTTTCATCTTTGAACTTATATGGTGATCGCATCTAAACTTTCATAGTATTACCACGACAACCGGCAAAACAGTCGTCTTTCAGTCACCCACGTGGGTATAACCAATGAGGAGATGGCACGTGGGTACCTGCTTCTTTAAACCAATGAGGAGATGGGAGAGGCAGGACTTGCAGTGCAATCTGCGTCAGAAATAGAACCGAATTCTATTTTAGCCCTTGGCATCACAGACGCTCGTTGGCGCGCGCGAGCAGTATGGGTGCAATAATTGAATAACATGGATTTCTAAATTTAGTTTGCGACACTCGCGCACGCGACGTGTCCGGTCTGGTTAGCATGTTATTCTTATCCGTATTTTTTTAAACTGCACTGTCGGTTAGGGGATCATAAGTAAGCATTTCATTCGGCGCATGTGACTAATAAAACTTGATTTGAACCTGTTCAGAATGAGTCTTATGTCATCAGATAATTTCCAGGTCATTGCCTGGAGGTCAGTAAGAATTGATGTCGACCTCAAGACATGTGTTAACTTCTTAGCGCTAGGGGTCAGATTTTTTTATTTTTTAAATAACGTGCCCAACGTAAACGGACATTTTCTCTGGCCCAGATCATAGAATATGCATATAATTTACAGATTAGGATAGAAAACACTCCAAAGTTCCCAAAACTGTCAAAATATTGTCTGTGAGTATAACAAAACTGATTCTGCAGGCAAAAACCTGAGAAAATCTAACCCGGAAGTGATATATATATTTTTTAATCTGTGTTTCCTGGCCTGTCTTTCTTCCATTTAAAGGGCTATCAACCAGATTCCTTTTCCAATGGCTTCCTCAGGTTGTGACCAGGCTTTATACATAGTTTCAGGCTTTTATTTTGAAAAATTAGCGAGATTTTTCAAAAGTAGTCAGGTGTCCTCAGATTAGTTCCTGCACACGAGAGGGTAGTGCTCCATTTTCTTTTTCTCTCTTATTGAGTAGGTTACGGTCCGGTTGAAATATTATCGATTATGTTTGTTAAAAACAACCTGAGGATTGATTATAAAAAACATTTGACATGTTTCTACGACCATTACGGATACTTTTTGGAATTTTCGTCGAACGGAACGAGGCTTTGGTTTTCTGAACATAACGCGCAACCCAAATGGCGTTTTTTTGTTATAAAAGTAATATTTATCAAACAAAAAGAACATTTGTTGTGTAACTGGGAGTCTTGTGAGTGCAAACATCTGAAGATTATCAAAGGTAAGCGATTAATTTTATTGCTTTTCTGACTTTCGTGACCAAGCTAACCAAGCTAATATAAGGCTAACTGTTCTAGCATTGATTGATACACTCACAAAAGCTTAGATTGCTTTCGTTGCAAAGCATATTTTCAAAATCTGACACGATAGGTGGATTAACAACAAGCTAAGCTGTGTTTTGGTATATTTCACTTGTGATTGCATGATTATAAATATTTTTAGTAATATTTTGCGCCCTGCAATTCAGCGGTTGTTTAGGAAAATGATCCCGTAAAAGGGATCCGTAGCGCAGAGAAGTTAAGAATGATTACCTGCTGGATTCAAAGACATCCAACATTTCAAAGGTAGCTACACTAGCTTGGTCACTGGGTCTGATTGGTAAATAAAGCTGTGTGTAATCCGCATAGCAGTGTAACTGAACTTTATGATTGCAGATGATGACACCATCAGCAAAATACTTATTTTGTTCCTGCGTTCATCATGGGGGAATTTGGATAACGCCCAGAAGTTTTGGTTATGTTTTAAAGCTCATTTCCTGCAATTCAACAATTTTGCAATGGGGCAGAGAGAACATTTAGCAGTAATAGCTAATCTCTTGCTATTCTATACATTTTGCCATGAGGCTAATAGACAATGTTGCCGTTTAAAAGTTTGTCATTTTAATGTGATACGGCCATGTGTAGAAGTAGATGACAGTGCGTCACACAGTGCAACCAAAACAAAGATCTACACACATGCACGAGGCATTTCTCACGCAGTACATTTCTGACTTCTCTCTGTTGTAGAACCACCTGCAACTGGACACATACATTTATAAGATACACTTTTTTCCTGAATGAAGAAAGTAATGCCAAGACCAGGTTAGTGAAAAAATATATGTTTTACATTAGCTAAGGCAGTGTTTCCCAAACTCGGGACCCCAAGGGGTGCACGTTTTGGTTTTGGCCCTAACACTGCACAGCTGATTCAAATGATCAAAGCTTGACGATTAGTTGATTATTTGAATCAGCTGTGTAGTGCAAGGACAAAAAACAAAATGTGCACCTCTTGGGGTCCCGAGGACCAAGAATTCACATAACAATGTCATAATAATGTGTAGCCAGGGGTGTCAAACTAATTTTTCCCACAGACCGTGTTCGGTCTGTATATCAAGGGCTTTTATTGTATAGATATGTATAATTGTATATCTACAGGGCTCACCTGTACAAGAGACCTTGGTCTCAGTGTGACTTCCCTGTCAAAATAAAGTTAAATAAAAATAACCAAATAATTGTAAATGAATAAGATGATTCACATTGCACAGACTATGATGTGTAAAAGATGACATCCTCTTTATTTTTCCAGGCTCTGATTTCTTCAGTATGTTCTTTCCTGAGTATAAGAAAGGCAGTGTGGTATCCGAGGTCAAAATGTCAAGGATACAAAGATTTGTAAGCATTTTTGCCTCATGTTTTTCATATTAATTATACTGGGTTCGGCATTAATCCATATCATAAGAATAATACTCACAGTTTTACTGAAAGTATCACAAAACTATACAATGTTTAAGACAGTGGTCTGTTCACTATGCCTTTCTGTTATAACTCTCCCTACTTGTTACAGAAACCCATGGACAAGGCCTTAGTTGATACTGTGCTACTAGTAATGCCTGATTATGGGAAGATAACGAAGCGCCAGACCCTGCACCTGGCCTTCCAAGCCCTACATTGCTTTGTGAAGAGCGAGGGACGACTGCCTAACGCAAGGTCCCAGGTAAGTGACAGATATTAGAAACACATTTATTTTTCTCTTATTGAACATTCATACATTGATATGTATCATACATTGATACATTATGCATTAAATCTATTCTACCGAGCCCAGAAACCTGCTCCTTTCACTCTCTGTCCCGAACGTACTAGACGACCAGTTCTTATAGCCCTTAGCCGTACCCTTATCCTACTCCTCGTCTGCTCCTCTGGTGATGTAGAGGTTAATCCAGGCCCTGCAGTGCCTAGCTCCACTCCCATTCCCCAGGTCCTCTTATTTGTTGACTTCTGTAACCGTAAAAGCCTTGGTTTCATGCATGTTAACATCAGAAGCCTCCTCCCTAAATTTGTTTTATTCACTGCTTTAGCACACTCTGCCAACCCAGATGTCCTAGCTGTGTCTGAATCCTGGCTTAGGAAGGCCACCAAAAACCCTGAAATTTCCATCTCTAACTATAACATTTTCCGACAAGATAGAACTGCCAAAGGGGGCGGAGTTGCAATCTACTGCAGAGATAACCTGCAAAGTTTTGTCTTACTATCCAGGTCTGTGCCAAAACAATTTGAGCTTCAACTTTTAAAGATCCACCTTTCCAGAAACAAGTTTCTCTGTTGCCGCTTGCTATAGACCACCTTCTGCCTCCAGCTGTGCCCCATATGTGAATTGATTGCCCCCCATCTATCTTCGGAGCTCGTGCTGTTAGGTGACCTAAACTGGGACATGCTTAACACCCCGGCCATCCTACAATCTAAGCTAGATGCCCTCAATCTCACACAAATTATCAATGAACCTACCAGGTACAACCCCAAATCCGTAAACACAGGCACCCTCATAGATATCAACCTAACCAACCTGTCCTCCAAATACACCTCTGCTGTCTTCAACCAGGATCTCTTGCTTGTGTCCGTAATGGGTCTGCGGTCAAACGACCACCCCTCATCACTGTCAAACGCTCCCTAAAACACTTCAGCAAGCAGGCCTTTCTAATCGACCTGGCCCGGGTATCCTGGAAGGATATTGACCTCATTCCGTCAGTAGAAGATGCCTGGTTATTCTTTAAAAGTGCTTTCCTCACAATCTTAAATAAGAATGCCCCATTAAAAAAAATTTGAACCAGGAACAGATATAGCCCGTGGTTCACTCCAGACCTGACTGCCCTTGACCAGCACAAAAACATCCTTTGGCGTACGGCATTAGCATCAAATAGCCCCCGCGATATGCAACTTTTCAGGGAAGTTAGGAACAAATATACACAGGCAGTTAGGAAAGCAAAGGCTAGCTTTTTCAAACATAAATTTGCATCCTGCAGCACAAACTCCAAAAAGTTCTGGGACACTGTAAAGTCCATGGAGAATAAGAGCACCTCCTTCCAGCTGCACACTGCACTGAGGCTAGGAAACACTGTCACCACCGATAAATCCACAATAATTGAGATTTTCAATAAGCATTTTTCTACGGCTGGCCATGTTTTCCAGCTGGCCACCCCTACCCTGGTCAACAGCCCTGCACTCCCCACAGCAACTTGCCCAAGCCTCCCCCATTTCTCCTTTACCCAAATCCAGATAGCTGATGTTCTGAAAGAGTTGCAAAATCTGGACCCCTACAAATCAGCAGGGCTAGACAATCTGGACGCTCTCTTTATAAAATTATCAGACGAAAATGTTGCAACCCCTATTACTAGCCTGTTCAACCTCTCTTTCGTATCCTCTGAGATCCCCAAAGATTGGAAAGCTGCCGCGGTCATCCACCCTTCAAAGGGGGAGACACTAGACTCAAACTGCTACAGGCCTATGTCTATCCTAACCTGCCTTTCTAAGGTCTTCGAAAGCCAAGTTAACAAACAGATCACCGACCATTTCGAATACCACTGTACCTTCTCCGCTATACAATCTGGTTTCCGAGCTGGTCATGGGTGCACCTCAGCCACGCTCAAGGTCCTAAACAATATTATAACCGCCATTGATAAGACACAATACTGTGCAGCTGTATTCATCGACCTGGCCAGGGCTTTCGACTCTGTCAATCACTACATTCTTATCGGCAGACTCAACAGCCTTGGTTTCTCAAATGACTGCCTTGCCTGGTTCACCAACTACTTCTCAGACAGAGTTCAGTGTGTTAAATTGGAGAGCCTGTTGTCCGGACCTCTGGTGGTCTCTATGGGGGTGCCACAGGGTTCAATTCTCGAGCCGACTCTCTTCTCTGTATACATCAATGATGTCGTGATTCTCTGATCCACCTCTACGCAGATGACACCATTCTGTGTACTTCTGGCCCTTCTTTGGACACTGTGTTAACTAACCTCCAGACGAGCTTCAATGCCATACAACTCTCCTTCCTTGGCCTAAAACTGCTCTTAAATGCAAGTAAAACAAAATGCATGCTCTTCAACCGATCGCTGCCCGCACCTCCCCGCCCGTCCAGCATCACCACTCTGGACAGTTCTGACTTAGAATATATGAACAACTACAAATACCTAGATTTCTGGTTAGACTGTAACCTCTCCCTCCAGACTCACATTAAGCAAGTCCAATCCAAAATTAAATCTAGAATCGGCTTCCTATTTCGCAACAAAGCATCCTTCACTCATGCTACCAAACATACCCTTGTAAAACTGACTATCCTGCCAATCTTTGACTTTGGCGATGTCATTTACGTGCTCTAGCAGGTATATTTCACTGGTCACCCCCAAACCCAATTCCTCTTTTGAACGCCTTTCCTTCTAGTTCTCTGCTGCCAATGACTGGAACGAATTGCAAAAATCACTGAAGCTGGAGACCCATATCTCCCTCACTAACTTTAAGCACCAGCTGTCATAGCAGCTCACAGATCACTGTACCTGTACATAGCCGATCTGTAATAAGCCCATCCAACTACCTCATCCCTATACTGTTATTATTATTTTTTTAATCTCCTTTGCACCCCAGTACCTCTACTTGCACATTCATATTTTGCACATCTATCACTCCAGTGTTTAATCGCTAAATTGTAATTATTTCGCCACTATGGCCTATTTCTTGCCTACCTCCCTTATCTTACCTCATTTGCACACGCTGTACAGTCGTGGCCAAAGGGTTTGAGAATGACACAAATATTAATTTTCACAAAGTTTGCTGCTTCAGTGTCTTTAGATATTTTTGTCAGATGTTACTATGGAATACTGAAGTATAATTACATGAAGTTGATGCAAAGAGTCAATATTTGCAGTGTTGACCCTTCTTTTTCAAGACCTTTGCAATCCACCCTGGAATGCTGTCAATTAACTTCTGGGCCACATCCTGACTGATGGCAGCCCATTCTTGCATAATCAATGCTTGGAGTTTGTCAGAATTTGTGGGTTTTTGTTTGTCCACCCGCCTCTTGAGGATTGACCACAAGTTCTCAATGGGATTAAGGTCTGGGGAGTTTCCTGGCCATGGACCCAAAATATTGATGTTTTGTTCCCCGAGCCACTTAGTTATCACTTTTGCCTTATGGCAAGGTACTCCATCATGCTGGAAAAGGCATTGTTCGTCACCAAACTGTTCCTGGATAGTTGGGAGAAGTTGCTCTCGGAGGATGAGTTGGTACCATTCCTTATTCATGGCTGTGTTCTTAGGCAAAATTGTGAGTGAGCCCACTCCCTTGGCTGAGAAGCAACCCCACACATGAATGGTCTCAGGATGCTTTACTGTTGGCATGACACAGGACTGATGGTAGTGCTCACCTTGTCTTCTCTGGACAAGCTTCCTGCTGCCCTTCTTGACACCAGGCCATCCTCCAAAAGTCTTTGCCTCACTGTGCGTGCAGATGCACTCACACCTGCCTGTTGCCATTCCTTAGCAAGCTCTGTACTGGTGGTGCCCCGATCCCGCAGCTGAATCAACTTCAGGAGACGGTCCTGGCGCTTGCTGGACTTTCTTGGGCACCCTGAAGCCTTCTTTACAACAATTGAACCGCTCTCCTTGAAGTTCTTGATGATCCGATAAATGGTTGATTTAGGTGCAATCTTACTGGCAGCAATATCCTTGCCTGTGAAGCCCTTTTTGTGCAAAGCAATGATGATGGCACGTGTTTCCTTGCAGGTAACCATGATTGACAGAGGAAGAAAAATTATTCCAAGCACCCACCCTCCTTTTGAAGCTTCCAGTCTGTTATTCGAACTCAATCAGCATAACAGAGTGATCTCCAGCCTTGTCCTCGTCAACACTCACACCTGTGTTAACGAGAGAATCACTGACATGATGTCAGCTGGTCCTTTTGTGGCAGGGCTGAAATGCAGTGGAAATGTTTTTTGGGGATTCAGTTTATTTGCATGGCAAATAGGGACTTTGCAATGAATTGCAATTAATCTGATCACTCTTCATAACATTCTGGAGTATATGCAAATTGCCATCATACAAACTGATTTACAAACTGACACAAATTTGTGTCATTCTCAAACCTTTTGACCACGACTGTATATAGACTTTTTTTTGTTTGTTTGTTTGTTTATTCCATGTGTAACGCTGTGTTGTTGTTTGTGTCGCACTGCTTTGCTTTATCTTGGCCAGGTCGCAGTTGTAAATGAGAACTTGTTCTCAACTAGCCTACATGGGTAAAGAAAGGTCAAATAAAAAAAATATTTAAAAATGTTTTGCTCAATAAAAACTGGAATTACTTCCACAAATATTTTTCTGACATCACATTTGCCTGTTTCACCAAGTGTTGTAACAGAAAGCTAAGAAATCCTTTAGAATCTGTGGAAGCCCCTTCAATTAATAGAGCAAGTATGATATAATCTCTAAAGAAACTGCTCATACATGGTGATCCATTGCTGGATATTTATTCCCTGTCTGGGTGCTCTAACCACTTATCTGTTGCAGAGAGGCTTTCGGTATGACTGCTGTGTTTGGATCAGTCTTCCGGTAGAGGCTTGGTAAACAGAAGTATTTCGTTGTGAGTGCACATCTAATCTCTCACCAGCAGGGGGTGACCTCTGCATGGCTAAAAAGGCTACAGCATCAGTTTCCTTCTGGTAACTGCTGCTGTTTGAAAATGACACACAACCGTGATTCAAGTGGAATTTCCTGTTAGAAATAGGTCCTGCGCGTGCAGTAACCAGTCAGCACTACCAAGCCCTGCGTCACCAGGCTTCCTTTGTTAGTGTATTGCTCGCTGTGCATGTGCGTGTGCTGGGAAGGGTGATGGTTTTATCTGGAGACATAATGACTAAAAAAAAAACTTTGAGCTCTTCAATGCTTCTTTACAGATCACAAAAGGGTTCTTTGCTTGTTTAGTGATATTTACAATGTAGGGAAGGTGGCTTATTAGAATACTGTTGGGCATGGTTTTCCCACAGCTCCTTTTATGAGCGAGAGTGCCATTACAGTTTATCTAATGTGTTAAGCCATTACATTTAACCCAACCCCCTGAATCAGAGAGGTGCGGAGGGCTGCCTTAATCGACATCCATGGCACCCAGGGGTTAACTGCCTTGCTCAGGGGTAGAATGACAGATTTTTACCTTGTCAGCTCGGGGATTTGATCCAGCAACCTTTCGGTTACTGGCCCGACACTCTAACCACTAGGCTACACTGAGCAAACAAAACATTAAGAACACCTGCTCTTTCCATGACATAGACTGACCAGATGAATCCAGGTGAAAGCTATGATCCTTTATTGGTGTTAAATCCACTTCAGTCAGTGTAGATGTATTGAGACATGGATTGTGTATGTGCATGTGTGCCTTTTAGATGGTGAATGGGCAAGAAAAAAGATGTAAGTGCCTTTGAACGGGATATGGTAGTAGGTGCCAGGCGCACCGGTTTATGTCAATTACTGCAACCATGCTGAGTTTTTCACACTTAACAGTTTCCTGTGTGTATCAAGAATGGTCCACCACCCAATGGACATCCAGCCAACTTGACACAACTCTGGGAAGCATTGGAGTCAACATGGGCCAACATCCCTGTGGAACGCTTTCGACACCTTGTAGACTCCATGCCACAAAAGGGCAAAAGTGGGGGGGTGCAACTCAATATTAGGAAGGTGTTCTTAATGGTTTGTACACTTAGTGTATATGACTGTGGCCAGTGACAGTGTTTTGTGAAAGACTTACATATGGCCTTGTGTTAACTTGAGAACGGTTGACTGTTCCAGAGGTAGCTCACTTGACTCAACAACCACCTATGGAATTTTAACAATATAATATGGCTGACCATAACTTTTATGGTTTTTCAAAAGGATCTACAAAGAACCTTTCAGATTGAAAAAGGTTCTTTATAGAACCATTCCTTATAAATGTTCTATAAAAAAACATATAAAAGGGTTCTATATAGCCTCAAAAAGGGTAATACCCACAGGGGAACCATTTTTGGTGTAGAACCTTTTTTAATAGCTATTTATAGAACCTTAGGAAAGGGAGATTTTTAATACCATACAGGTTCCATTTAGAATCTAATGAGCATGGTTCTTTATTGAACCTTCTTTGTTACAAGCCAAATGACCCCTATCTGGTACTGTTTAGAACCATTATGTTTTGGGTGTGACAACATGACAGCACGTGAGAACATGAGAAATGAATAGATATGAATTAACCATATGAATTAACCATATGAACAGATTGCTTAATATAAATAATGTTTTGTTGTTACATTTAACTGCAGAAAATGCTGTTATCAAGGTCATTTCCTTAGTAGGTGATGTCAGAGGTATGTGGGAGAAGTCGGATCTCAGGGATGATTAACACGTTTCCCACTAGTAATTACCAGTTGGAGGGCTGTTCAAGTGGATTTTTCCCAATCGTATGTGGTAAATAATCACTTCCCACCTGGTGACGAATGCAGGATTAGGTATAATCATTACTGCACTTTGAAAAGCTGGTAGGGGCTCATTAGCATATTTGGGGGCATGGTCTACAATATATTGTATTTGTGCCAACCGTCAGTAGAAATGTTCTACCAGTTTAAGTGGTTTTATTGTTATGTTGATGAAAGATATATTTTAACATGGTCAGTGTGGCAATTGGTGTGTAATTGACTCAATGAAATAGCGTATGGTGCTTTGGTAGCACGTTTACAGATAGTATACAAGCATAAAGTTTAGGAGCAGAATAAACTGGGACATTAACTGGGATGACATTCCCTGTCATCAGAGACCAAGAAGAGCTAGCTGAAAGCCACGCTTCAAATAAGCCACTCTTGCAGTCTTCTGCTACATTGTGTAAGCTACTGGAAAATGCACAAAAACATCTTTACAGTACAGCTCATTACTAACACATTCTCTTGCAAACGTTTCAGAACACTGTCAAAAGTCTTGCCCAACTTGGATCATCATAACCATGAAATACTTCTCTCACTTCCACTGACGTTTGGCACAAGTGAACATATTTAACCACACCAAGCATATGCTAATGAGCCTGAACCAGTTGATTGCCCCACCTATATTTTAAAGTGCAGCAAAGATCATACCTTATAATCAAAATACTGTGTATAAAAATCTTCCATACCTATAACGCATCAAACTATACCATGTGAGTTTGTGTTTAGCTGTGAAGTGTTCCTTTGACCTTTTTGTAATGCAGGGAACAACACTGGCCCTACCCTTATTTTTTGAAAGTATGTTAATAAACTCAACAAAAAAACAAACGTCCTCTCACTGTCAACTGCGTTTATTTTCAACAAACTTAACATGTGTAAATATTTGTATGAACATAACAAGATTTAACAACTGAGACAAACTCAACAAGTTCCACAGACATGTGACTAACAGAAATTGAATAATGTGTCCCTGAGCAAAAGGGGGGTCAAAATGAAAAGTAACAGTCAGTATCTGGTGTGGCCACCAGCTGTATTAAGTACTGCAGTGCATCTCCTCCTCATGGACTACACCAGATTTGCCAGTTCTTGCTGTGAGATGTTACCCCACTCTTCCACCAAGGCACCTGCAAGTTCCCAGACATTTCTGGGGGGAATGGCCCTAGCCCTCACCCTCCGATCCAACAGGTCCCAGACGTGCTCAATGGGATTGAGATCCGGGCTCTTAGCTGGCCATGGCACAACACTGACATTCCTGTCTTGCCGTGACTCGTCAGTGAAGAGCACTTTTTGCCAGTCCTGTCTGGTCCAGTGACGGTGGGTTTGTGCCCACAGGCAACGTTGTTGCCGGTGATGTCTGGTGAGGACCTGCCTTACAACTGGCCTACAAGTCCTCAGTTCAGCCTCTCTCAGCCTATTGCGGACAGTCTGAGCACTGATGGAGGGATTGTGCTTTCCTGGTGTAACTCGGGCAGTTGTTACCATCCTTTACCTGTTCCGCAGGTGTGATGTTCAGATGTACCAATCCTGGGCAGGTGTTGTTACACGTGGTCTGCCACTGTGAGGACAATCAGCTGTCCGTCTTGTCTCCCTGTAGTGTTTTTCAGAGTCAGTAGAAAGGCCTCTTTTAGTGTCCTAAGTTTTCAGAACTGTGACCTTAATTGCCTACCGTCTGTAAGCTGTTAGTGTCTTAACGACCGTATCACAAGTGCATGTTCATTAATTGTTTATGGGTCATTGAACAAGCATGGGAAACTGTGTTGAAACCCTTTAACAATGAAGATCTGTGACATTTTTGGGATATTTACGAATTATCTTTGAAAGACAGGGTCCTGAAAAAGAGATGTTTTTTTTGTTGCTGAGTTTATATGTTCCAAACAATAAGTATGAAGCTGGTGGCACTGCAGAAACATCCATGCACTCCCAACCAAGTTCAAATCTGCAAAGAATTCTTGTTTGCTCTACGTCACGTGTCCTTGAGCACTGCTAGTTGATGTTACATTGGTGGTGATAATTGTACCATTTTTTTTACTTGATTCTGGGCAGTGTTTCTGCAAAGTGCTGAAATGCATTCTTGCCAATAAGTCTGTGGCCATATTTAGTTTACGCTCACAGATCTGGTGGTGTAGCTGCACTGCAGCAGAATTTTACAGGTTGGTAGTGAGCAAGGGTTGTTACTTCAAATACCATTTAAGACTGAGTTGCAATTTTATTCACGGTAGAAAATTATGCAAGATTTAAAGTAATTGAAATCAGAATACAGCAGCATACTGTCATTTTATAGAAATAAGACCTTCAAGTAGTATATTTGTACTTTATTTTTAATGCAACTTTAGGCCAAGTGCAGAAATTTATTCTTGGCTAAAAAGATATAGTCAATCCCCATTATATCCTAGACCTGGTGGCTCAGCAGGAACTTCTGGTAGTTAGCAAGCAAGAGGTTGTGAGTTTGAGTCCCAAGACAGCAGCATACTGTCCATAGAATAATATAAAAAAAACAAATAGACATTTCACATGGAAATGTGTTTTTGGAACACTTCACATGTCACATGAAATGTTTTTGGAACACTTCACGTGACATTGATGTGTGAAAACATGTTTTTGGATAACTTTACATGTAAAAATATGCAATTGCGTGAGTTATCTTTGTTCAGCAAAAGTATGGATAAACCTGAAATTTGAACTCACAACCTCTGGATTTGATGGACACTGACCTTTCTGCTGTGCCACAAAGTCTTTAGCATTCACATATACAGTGGCTTGCGAATGTATTCACCCCCCTTGGCATTTTTCTTTTTTTTTTGCCTTACAATCTGGAATTAAAATTGATTTTTGGAGGTTTTGTATCATTTGATTTACACAACATGTAAATCATGTGGAAGATGTAAATCACTTGGAAGATGCAAATGTTTTTTGTGTGAAACAAACAAGAAATAAGACAAAAAAAAGAAAACTTGAGCGTGCATAACTATTCACTCCCCCAAAGTCAATACTTTGTAGAGCCACCTTTTGCAGCATTTACAGCTGCATGTCTCTTGGGGTATGTCTCTATAAGCTTGGCACATCTAGCCACTAGGATTTTTGCCCATTCTTCAAGGCAAAGCTGCTCCAGCTCCTTCAAGTTGGATGGGTTCCGCTGGTGTACAGCAATCTTTGTCATACCACAAATTCTCAATTGGATTGAGGTCTGGGATTTGACTAGGCAATTCCAAGACATTTAAATGTTTCCCATTAAACCACTCGAGTGTTGCTTTAGCAGTATGCTTAGGGTCATTGTCCTGCTGTAAGGTGAACCTCCGTCCCAGTCTCAAATCTCTGGAAGACTGAAACAGGTTTCCCTCAAGAATTTCCCTGTATTTAGCGCCATCCATCATTCCCTCAATTCTGACCAGTATCCCAGTCCCTGCCAATGACAGAAGAGTACCTTCTTCATTATGTTTGGGGAGTCTCCCACATGCCTTTTGGCAAACACCAAACGTGTTTGCTTATTTTTTTTCTTTAAGCAATGGCTTTTTTCTGGCCACACTTCCGTAAAGCCCAGGTCTGTGGAGTGTACGGCTTAAAGTGGTACTATGGACAGATACTCCAATCTCCGCTGTGAAACTTTGCAGCTCCTTCAGGATTATCTTTGCTATCTTTGTTGCCTCTCTGATTAATGCCCTCCTTGCCTGGTCCGTGAGTTTTGGTGGGCGGCCCTCTCTTGGCAGGTTTGTTCTGGTGCCATATTCCTTCCATTTTTTAATAGTGGATTTAATGGTGCTCTGTGGGATGTTTAAAGTTTCTGATATTTTTTATAACCCAACCCTGATCTGTACTTCTCCGCAACTTTGTCCCTGACCTGTTTTGAGAGCTCCTTGGTCTTCATGGTGCCCCTTGCTTTGTGGTGTTGCAGACTCTGGGGCCTTTCAGAACAGGTGTATATATACTGAGATCATGTGACAGATCATGTGACACTTAGATTGCACACAGGTGGACTTTATTTAACTAATTATGTGACTTCTGAAGGTAATTGGTTGCACCAGATCTTATTTAGGGGCTTCATATCAAAGGGGGTGAATACATATGCACGCACCACATTTCCGTTTTATTTTTAATTATTTTTTTTTGAAACAAGTTATATTTTCATTTCACTTCACCAATTTGGACTATTTTGTGTATGTCCATTACATGGAATCCAAATAAAAATCAATTTAAATTACTGTTTGTAATGCAACAAAATAGGAAAACGCCAAGGGGGATGAATACTTTTGCAAGGCACATTCAATACCTATACTCTTTTTCACTGGTGTAACACAGTTTCTTCTTTTCTTATAGTGGACATTACCTTGAAGATCTGACGTTGTTTCAAAGGTACCAATTCAACATATTGCATACTGCATCTTGTGGTTGACGACTTTTTTCAAATTTAATGTATTTTCCACGTAGATTCCACATCACAATACGTTGACAACATTAATTTAACCAGTTTGTGCCCAGTGGGATACTACAGTGTGTAGTATAGTATTCCACAGTTCACTACAGATTTCTATAGTAAGTACGCAGTATTTTTCATGTGAGGAAGCTGTCCACAAGGAAACAACTGCCAATTTCAAACAATTGTTATGTTGATATGAGATTCCTATAAGAATTACAGTACAAAGCAACAAGTTCATATCTATTTACTTTTCATATCACGTTTCTCAGTATCATCCATAAACAGGAAGATATATTGCTGAGTGGGCAGGTTGTAAAACATGATCCTATTATGTTGATTTTTTTTCAGTCCACTCAGCCGAAATTAATGCGACACACACACACACACACACACACACACACACACACACACACACACACACACACACACACACACACACACACACACACACACACACACACACACACAATGGTAGAAAAAGGACAATCTGTCTTCTCTAAATCTTAACATACAATAGTTAGGACATAATTATATGTAGGAAAAATTGTGCCCTCCAAAATGTTACATATAGTGCCTTTTTCCACATTTTGTTACGTTATAGCCTTGTTCTGAAATTGATTAAATTAAATAAAAATCCTCAGCAATCTACACACAATACCCCATAATGACAAAGTGAAAACACGTTTTTAAAAATGTTCGCAAATGTATAAAATCTATTAAACAGAAATGCCTTATTAACATAAATATTCAGACCCTTTGCTATGAGACTCGAAATTGAGCTCAGGTGCATCCTGTTTCCATTGATCAATCTTGAGATGTTTCGACAACTTGATTGGAGTCCACCTGTGGTAAATTCAATTGATTGGACATGATTTGGAAAGGCATATAAGGTTCCACAGTTGACAGTGAGCGCATAGACAGGATTGTGTCGAGGCACAGATCTGGGGAAGGGTACCAAAACATTTCTGATGCATTGAAGGTCCCCAAGAACACAGTGGCATCCATCATTCTTAAATGGAAGAAGTTTGGAAGCACCAAGACTCTTCCTAGAGCTACCAGCCCGGACAAACTGAGCAATTCGGGGAGAAAGGCCTTGGTCATGGAGGTGACCAAGAACCTTATGGTCACTCTGACAGAGCTCTAGAATTCCTTTGTGGAGATGGGAGAACCTTCCAGAAGGACAACCATCTCTGCAGCACTCCACCAATCAGGCCTTTATGGTAGAGTGGCCAGACGGAAGCTACTCCTCAGTAAAAGGCACATGACAGCCTGCATGGAGTTTGCCAAGAGGCACCTAAAGACTCTCAGACCATGAGAAACAATATTTTTTTTTACTTAACCTTTTTTAACTTGGCAACCAAGACTGAACTCTTTGGCCTGAATGTCACGTTTGGAGGAAACCTGGCTTTTTTTTCAGGGGCAGGGACTGGGAGACGAGTCAGAATCGAGGAGAAGATGAACGAAGCAAAGTACATTGAGATCCTTGATGAAAACCTCCTCCAGAGCGCTCAGGACCTCAGACTATGGCGAAGGTTCACCTTCCAACAGGACAACAACCCTAACCACACAGACAAGACAACGCAGGAGTGTCTTCAGGGCAAGTCTCTGAATGTCTTTGTGTGGCCCTGCCAGAGCTCGGACTTGAACCCGATCGAACATCTCTGGAGAAACCTGAAAATATCTGTGCAGCAACGCTCCTCATCCAACCTGACAGAGCTTGAGAGGATCTGCAGAGAATAATGTGAGAAACTCCCCAAATACAGGTGTGCCAAGCTTGTAGCGTCATACCCAAGAAGACTCGAGGCTGTAATCACTGCCAAAGGTGCTTCAACAAAGTACAGAGTAAAGGGTCTGAATACTTATGTAAATGTAATATTTCAGTTTTTTATTTTTAATAAATTAGAAAAAACATCAAACAGTGTTTGCTTCGTCATTATGGGGTATTGTGTGTAGATTGATGAGGGGGGAAAACGATTTAGTCCATTTTAGAATAAAGCTGGAAAAAGTCAAGGGGTCTGAATATTTTCCGAAGGCACTGAAGCTATATGACTGTAAGCCAAAACTAATGGGTTACCATTTGCCACAGTAATGTTGATTTAGGTTTCCTTTCCACTGCATTTGAATGTAGCCGAGTGCCTGACATTGGCTTTCTTAGCAACTTCCAGATGTACTTCAGAAGTAAAAATATACACGGCTCTGCTGTATCAGATACATCTATGATGAATGTATATCCCGATTTCTTACTACTGTGTCAATATTTGGGTTTTCCAATACCCTCAGTTTTCCCTACTTTCGTTTTCTTGTCTTGTCCCCTTTCCCACTCACTCACCATTTTCCCTCTTTTTCTCGCTTTCTGCCTTTTTTGTCTCTGGGTTTGCTGTAATGCACATATTCTTGGTATGGGAGAAGAGCATAGTTAATCAAGAGACTGATTTCTCCTTCATTCACTGACCACCTCTCCTTCCACAGAGATAGAAGTCAGAGGTAGCAACCTAGGCAATCAGGGTCATGAACCCCAGCATGAATATCACTGCCCAACAAAACTGCCTGGACCCAGACAGTAAGCAGGTCTGTGGACACACCTGCTTCATGGGGCTGGATGGAGTGACTGCAGCTCTGGACAAAGTGGAAGCCAGTCAGTACCAGTGCCTGTAGCACTCCCAGTGTCAATATCATATTACTGATATTACTATTAGTACTAGTGGCAGTATCCATACACTGGCAACACCCACCCACACTACTGTCAATATCAGGACCAATACCCACTTCTAGCTGTATTGACACCAATAACATCACTAGTACCACACCAATAACTAATAGTCTCAACGGCATCAGCAATAAACACCAATAGAGGCATTTTATTCTCCTTTATTTATGTCGTAATAGCTGTGGTAATAGCACCTAGGCTTACATGTCACCAGTACCAGTACTAGTGTAGTTATCAGCCTCAGACAGTCCATTACCAGCTGCCTGTCTAGTGGTGTTAGCTAGACTATCCTCATTCCCAAGTGTGACTGTGACTCTGAGGTCAGTATGTAACTGATCCTGTAGATAGCTGCTGGCTCAGAGGGATTGTGGGATGCATGGGGTTCATGGCGTGGCCACTGGAACGTACCAGACACCAGACAGACGTAGCATTTTAGTCCTCTATATGTACGGTTGTGGAGTAACATAATACATGCTCCATAGTGGCACAGCGGTCTGTGCTAGATGCGTCACTACAGACACTGGTTTGATTCCAGGCTGTATCACAACCGGCTGTGATTGGGAGTCCCACAGAGCGGCGCACAATTCGGGAGTAACATAATACATGCTCCCGAGTGGCGCAGCGGTCTGTGCTAGATGCGTCACTACAGACCCTGGTTTGATTCCAGGCTGTATCACAAACAGCTGTGATTGGGAGTCCCATAGGGTGGCGCACAATTGGCCCAGCATTATTAGGGTTTGGCCGGGGTAGGCCATCATTGTAAATAAGAATTTGTTACCTTTATTTAACTAGGCAAGTCAGTTAAGAACAAATTCTTATTTACAATGACTACCTACCCGGCCAAACACTAACCCGGACGACGCTGGGCCAATTGTGTACAGCCCTATGGGACTCCCAATCACAGCCGGTTGTGATACAGCCTGCAATCGAAACCAGGGTTTGTAGTGACGTCTCTAGCACTGAGACGCAGTGCCTTAGACCGCTGCGCCTCTTGGGAGTCCCATTCTTAACTGACTTGCCTAGTTAAATAAAGGTTAAGCAAAAAATGTAAAGTGATTTGTTTTGAGATTTTTTGTGTGCTATTGCTGTCTGTGTGGACTACAGGAGTGTACCTGGATGGCCGCTGTGTGCCGCACGAGAGGCACAAGCTGGAGAGACGTACCCTGGGTAGTAAGCGCCATATTCCAGTGGTGATACCCCACTTGACTGAGTCCTACGGTCCGGCCAAGACCGGCTCCGAGAATGCCGTCCCACTGTACTTGAGGCATGGAACCACAGTCTGATTGTACGTGTTTTGGATCGCATCCCAGTATCCTAGCATCATCCTATCACCATCCTAGCAACCTAGCATCATCCTATCACCATCCTAGCAACCTAGCATCATCCTATAACCATCTAAGCAACCTAGCATCATCCTATCACCATCCTAGCAACCTAGCATCATCCTATCACCATCCTAGCAACCTAGCATCATCCTATCACCATCCTAGCAACCTAGCATCATCCTATCACCATCCTAGCAACGTAGCATCATCCTATAAGCATCCCAGCAACTTAAAATCATCCTAGTAATCTACTGTAGCATCATCCTATAATCCTAGCATATTAAAGGAGTTTGGTTCATGGCATCCCTCTACCCCACGTGCTGCCATCCACGATACATTTTACCCACTTTAAACACTGCTGCTCTCTGACTGACTGGCACGAGGCTGGCAAGGTATCCAGAGCAGGGATTACAATGCTAACCTTCTGTCAACATACCAAAAACGTTTTATCCCAACATTGACTCAACTTTACCCCATCCACACAGTACAGGACTCCATTTATCTCTTAATCCCACACACACAACTCATCTGAAATGCAAATCTTTTTACACTCTTAGCTCTCAAACTTGCCCAATAATGGATAAGGCTTTTGAGGGTGATTGAGACCAGGCCAAAAGGAAAAGGGTGCACCAGACTTGAGTTCAAATTATAACCACAGTAAAACAGATCTAGCATCAGGTCCCTGTCGTGTCTTTGCAGTTGGCAAGAGATCAGTTTGAAGGACTATTTAAGCAAGCGGCTGAGAACGTGAATCAGTACTTGAGGTAAGTCTTCTTCAATAACATACTCAGTCAGTTGCAATCATGCACACATGATAAGCAGAAATAGAATGTTTAAATAAGAGTGCTCATATGTCAGACCAGATGCTCATGCTACCAGTCATACCAGCCATAGGCCAATCATCCAGCCTACCACCATTCCTTTTTGATGCCTTAGTCTCCCCTCATACATAGATGCCCCTAATACATAGGGAGCCCTACGGATGGTTATGCAATAGTAGTGCTGTTTGTAAAGAACATACAGTGTGGCAGTAAAGCTCAGGTAAGAGAGTTACTGGGTAAAACCACACTCCCACAAGGAGTCTCTCTCATGTAGGCCTCAGAGCTGCTCACCCTCCTGGTTTAATGAGCTGGCACACTGTCACTCAGTGCTCCAAGTCATATACATCCATCCACCAAAAGGCCTGAGGACTAGTTCACTTACTGCTGATAGAGTAAGTGTTAGTTTTTTTTACACACCTTTTGAAATGCAGTTGACATCTTACTATGTTTCCTGTATATTCTGTATATTTTTCTGTGTTTCTTTACTTGCCTGTGGGTCTGTGAGAGTGACAAAGCGTCTCAGTAGCTCAGCTGCTCCGGAGTCCTGTTAATCCATCCCAGTAAGAGTCCAGTTAAGAGTCATGGCCTCCCTGTGTTTCCCTACCAGGCTCAGTGTATCTTACTGAGATTTAATGTAAGCCCCTTAAATTGTGGAAAAGCCCCCTGGCTCCTGTGGAGACTAGTATTCCCTGGAGACGTGAGAGGACCTCACCTGGCCAGCCCACAGACTCAGCAGAAACCACTGAAACGTCTCAGGCTAAAAGAGTATGAGAGGATGCTATGTAGCACAGGAGATATGCTCTGTTAACTGGACCCAATGCCCTCATCCTCTCTCAGGGCCTCCTACAAACTTCCCCATACTGTAGCCATGGGAAATATCCCCTCACAGAAATATGGTTTGGTTGTTAAGAGGTGATGGGAAAATATGAGGAACCATTCATAGCATTCAAATACATAATTGCACATGTGAAATCATGTGAAACCATGTGTTTTTTGAACAGTTCACATATGATATTTCACATGAAGTTTCACGTGATCGCGTAACCTTTCACATGTGTATTAACGTTTTCACATGAGATTTCCCAGGTGATGACCTGCAAACAAAAATGAGTCTTTACAATACACACACAGAGTGCATTCGACTTACATATTCAACTACATTGTGTGTTTATTTATACAGTAATTATTATTCAACATGTCCTCGCCTGGGATTTGAACTCACATCCTCTTGGTTCACTGCATTCCAATCTTCTGGCTACACCACCATGTCTGTGTCAATAACTGACTTCACCTGTATTCGTACACTTTGTAATTCTCAGCTTTGTTAAAAAAACACTCAAGAAAAATTATTATATTTATCATAGTGTTTCAGGAGTAACATTAAATGAAAATAGTATGCCACACCAACATTAGACAACTATACAGAAAATCCTCAAAATGCTGAAATAAGTAAATTAAATCAATGATGACAGAATAGTCAGAATAGCTGATAACTAAAATGGCATCAATGATCATGTGACCAGAAGGGAAAGGAGCAACAAGCTCACCACTGCACTTTCACAACCTTGTGTGAGTCATCATCATTTATTTAATCTGTAGCCTAATAAACTGCATGCTTTCCCGGCGAATCATGGTGGGAGGACTACACAACATGTCATTGCATGACTCCAAGTTTACTTCAATATGATGGTTATTATATAAATATTTGCTCATAAAAGCGTTTCCACCGACATTTCTCACATAATTCATTTTACAGACACAATAAAGATCCCACCTTGTCTAGCATATCTTGTTTTGTCGACATTTAGAAAGTTTACCAGCAAATGTTCTGCTTTCATCAGGCTGTCATGACATTTTCTATCCGACATGTACTTTACTCGGATAAAAAGGTTTGATGGAAACCTGGTTAGAGATGGTGATAACTGTACAATTATTTAATTGATCCTGGGCAGCTTTTAGCAAAGTGCAGAAATGCATTCTTGCCAATAAGTCTGTGGCCTTATCTCTTCTATGCTCACAGATCTGGTGGTTTAGCTGCACTGTAGCAGGACATTACAGGTTGGCAGCGAGCAAGGGGTTATTAGTTAAAATCCCATTTAAGTCCTAATTTTGTTCACAGTGGCTGAACCGTTGTTACTCCTAGACGTTTCCACTTCACAACAGCACTTACCGTCGATAGCGGCAGCTCGAGCAGGGCAGGAATTTGACGAACTGACTTGTTGGAAAGGTGGCATCCTATGACGGTGCCGCGTTGAAAGTCACTGAGATCTTCAGTAAGGACATTCTATACTACTCGAATACTACTGACAATGTTTGTCTATGGAGATTGCAATGGGTGTGGCTGAAATAGCCGAATCCACTAATTTGAAGGGGTGTCCACATACTTTTGTTTAAATAGTGTATATTTTATAGTAAGAATATAATGGAATATTACAGAATACAATACAAATAATATTTTTCACATACAACTTGTGTTACGAGAACATGTGGAACTGCTGTCATATGAACAGTGTTATTTAGAAACCGAGGCCAAGCCCACGCTTATTTTTCTCCACTTTGTAAGGGAAGAGAAGTAGGGTCTTATCTTCGTCATGATAAATTGCCAATAAGTAATGCTATTTTCGAAAGCATGTGAATCTCATGTTCATATTTTCCAACCGCCGCAGGCTTTTGGAGTTCACTATACGTGACCAAGCTAAATAATAGTCCTACTCTTGATATAGAATACATTATTGCATGCTAAATGTTTCTGATGAGTGATAGACGAGCAAATTAATATACAGTGCATTCGGAAAGTATTCAGACCCCTTGACTTTTACTACATTTTGTTACGTTACAGTCTTATTTTAAAATTGATTCAATCGTTTTTTCCCCTCATCAATCTACACACAATAACCCATAATGACGTAGCAAAAACAGGTTTTTAGAATTTTGGGGAAATGTATCAAAATAAAAATATCACATTTACATAAGTATCCAGACCCTTTACTCAGTACTTTGTTGAGGCAACTTGACAGCGATTACAGCCTCGCGTCTTCTTAGGTATGGCGCTACAAGCTTGGCACACCTGTATTTGGGGAGTCCCATTCTTCTCTGCAGATCCTCTCAAGCTCTGTCAGATTGGATGGGGAGCGTTGCTGCACAGCTATTAGGGTCGTTGTCCTGTTGGAAGGAGCATGTTTTCATCAAGGATCCCTCTGTACTTTTCTCCATTCATCTTTCCCTCGAACCTGACTAGTGTCCCAGTCCCTGCCGCTGAAAAATATCCCCACAGCATGATGCTGCCACCACCATGCTTCACCGTAAGGATGGTGCCATGTTTCCTCCAGATTTTACCCTTGACATTCAGGCCAAAGAGTTCAATCTTGGTTTCGTCAGACCAGAGATTCTTATTTCTTATGGTCTGAGAGTCCTTTAGGTGCCTTTTGGCAAACTCCAAGCAAGCTTTCATGTGCCTTTTACTGAGGAGTGGCTTCCGTCTGGCCACTCTACCATAAAGGCCTGATTGGTGGAGTTCTGCAGAGATTGTTGTCCTTCTGGAAGGTTCTCCCATCTTCACACAGGAACTCTGGACCTCTGTCAGAGTGACCATCGGGTCCTTGGTCACCTCCCTAACAAAGGCCCTTTTCCCCCGGCCAGCTCTAAGAAGAGTCTTGGTGGTTCCAAGCTTCTTCCATTTAAGAATGATGGAGGCCACTGTGTTCTTGGGGACCTTCAATGCTGCAGAAATGTTTTGGTTACCCTTCCCAGATCTGTGCCGAGACACAATCCTGTCTCGGAGCTCTACGGACAATTCCTTCGACCTCATGGCTTGTTTTTTACTCTGATATGCACTGTCAACTGTCAACTCCTCCCAATGCAATTCCTCAACCCCTCCTGTATCCCCTGTATGCCCACGACTGCGCGGCCTAGCACAGTTCTAACTCCATCACCAAGTTCGCTGACAACATGATAGTAGTAGGCCTGATTACCAACAACAACGAGACAGCCTACAGGGAGGAGGAAGGCACTCTGATTGCGTTGTGCCAGGTAAACACCCTCTCCCTCAACATTAGTAAAACAAAGGAGCTGATTGTGGACTTTAGGAAGAACCAGGCTGGACACGCCCCCATCCTCATCAACGGGCCGCCGTGGAGACGGTCAATAACTTCAAATTCTTCGGCGTACACATCGTAGAGAAGCTGAAATGATCTAACCACACAGACACAGTAATGAAGAAGGCACGACAGCGACTCTTGAACCTCAGGATGCTGAAGAAATCTGGCCTGTCCCCGAGGGCCCTCACAGTGTTCTACAGGAGCACCATCGAGAGCATGCTGTTGGGCTGCATCACAGCCTGGTACGGCAGCTCCACCACCGCGGACAGCAAGGCTCTTTAGAGGGTGATACGTGCAGCCGAGCACACCATTGGGTGCACACTGCCTGCCCTACAGGACACCAGCAAAACCTAGTGTTGCAGGAAGGCCAAGAAGATCTTCAGGGACCCCAGCCACCCTAGCCATGCCGTTTTCCCCGCTTCAATCACTCAGACGCGGTCAGTACAGGAGCATCATCGCAAAAACTGAAAGACTTGCCAATGGCTTCTACCTTCAGACCATCAGGCTGCAAAATAGCCACCAATAGTCAACTATAGTCTGCTTCCCCCCACCCCGCACCATCTACTCCCCCTATGGACCCCCCCCCCCCCCCCCCCCTCACACACCCCCTCAACGGTCTCTTACCTTATTACACTATTATTTATTTTTTTAATTACTTGTTCCCTACACCCCCTCAATGGTCATGATTCTCCACCTATGGTCATCTCCCCCCCCCCCCCCCCCCCCCCCCCAACAGTCTTTAATCTACCTCCAACCCAGTGGACATAAAATGTATTCATCACCTCCACAGTTGCTATTATGTATATAGTGCTATTTCTATTTCTAATGTTGTTTTTATGACCATTTTCATGATTTTATTTCACATAGTCCTGCATGTTGGAGCTAGAAGCCTAAGGTTTTCACTGTACCCTGAAATCACACCTGCAACCCTGTACATGTGACTATTAAACACTCTGAATCTGAATCTGCTTGCCAATGGCGCCTCAGCATTGCGGCAATGTTTCATACTAAGCCATGGGCAGAACTTTACCGAAATTATTACTAGGTAATTTGGAGGAAATAAAAGTTTTGGCTTTTGGCAATACCTTTCAGATAGAAAGAAAAGGAGGAAAAAATTGGCCGCGTGGTAAAGTTGCCGGAAAAACGTCATAGGGCGCACTTTTTGGCTGGCGCTAGTGTCAAACACATGTTAGTTTGCAATTTCGTCATGTAAAAACTGCTACACTGGCATTTTCCAGCCCTACCGCCAGGTTCGGGAATTGACCTGTCATCTCAGATGAGCGATGTGGACATATTTCAGTGTGTCCAAAAATTGCTAATTTCAAGGAAGCGCGGATAGGGATATTTAAGACCAACCAAAAGCTGGTTTTAGCGGTAACACATTTGGTTATGGCATGAGTTTACGCAGCGCAAACACAGCCTATCCAACTGTGACACACACTGCCCATATGCGCATGGGACAAGAGTAGCCTAATGTGCTTTTGGTGCCTGTATTCTGCGTATTTACAAACATTTAGCATACTTAGACGTGGTCTGTTGTGAGGCCAGTTGGACGTACTGCCAAATTCTCTAAAATGACGTTGGAGGCGGCTTATGGTAGAGAAATAAACATTCAATTCTCTGGCAACAGCTCTGGTTGAAATTCCTGCAGTCAGCATGCCAATTGCATGCTCCCTCAAAACTTAAGACATCTGTTGCGTTGTGTTGTGTGACGAAACTGCACATTTTAGTGGCCTTTTATTGTTCTCAGCACAAGGTGCACCTGTGTAATGATCATGCTGTTTAATCAGCTTCTTGATATGCCACACCTGTCAGTTGGATGCATTATCTTGGCAAATGACAAATGCTCACTAACAGGGATGTAAACAAATTTGTGCACAAAATTTGAGAGAAATAAACTTTTGTGCATATGGAAAATTTCTGGGATCTTTTATTTCAGCTCATGAAACATGGGACCAACACTTTATATGTTGCGTTTATATTGTTGTTCAGTATAAGAAGAGAGGAAGAGTCAAATGTTCTTTAACAGGCCCTCAAACTGCTGCCATGCTTCCTGTTTAGAGCCCTTTAAAGTGTAAGTGTCTGCAGGGGAGACAGTCTGCTTCTACTTCACTCTGCTCGTCTTTCCTCTGCAGCACTGAGCTGTTTAAACTAAAGCCAAGAGTGTTTACAGAGGAACTCTACCATTGTCCGTGGCACAGGAACCAGGCAGACATGACAGGCTGATAGATACTACTCATGGAGCTCTGCTGCACACCCCTCACACACACACACGCACACGCACACACACACCGTCACCACACCAACTCTCCAAACACTTCCTTCCCCTCAGATGCAGGGCGACCTCTAGACAGTTTCAAAGGCAACCTCCCTAACCCACCTCTCACCTACTCACTAACAATACTACCCCCAACTGATTGACTCCGTGTGCAGAGTTGTTCATCTTCCTGTTAGACAGACGGTAGAAGGATAGAAAGGGAATTACTGCCATGCACTGACTCACTCATAGGAATCCCCTCGATGTAGTTGTGATAAGCTCAGAGAAATGCAGGTAAAGGGCTCAAGAGGACAGTTACAGTACAGTATGTGTCCATGTCTCACCAGAACAGGATCCATAAAACCAGTGTTATTGAACAGGACTTGGCTGCTCCTACCACCACTGTTCAGTTGTTAAACAATTAGCATTGGAATTTGAAACAAGCCCGGGCCAGAACAATGGGAGTCAATCCCTCTACCTCTGGAAGGATAAACCCTGGGAGAAGGGAGAGAGGGGAGTATGTTATGAGACCTTGAGATGGTTTAAATTAGCTTTAAAGCCCAACTCATCCTGTCCCCCCATCTTACATCATCCCCTATTGTTTTCCTTTGGGCTTGTGTTTTTCTGTCTCTTTCTGGAGAATCATCCTCTTGAAAGAGGATTACATGCCAGCCCATTAGGGGAGGGGTCCTGGTCTAATGGTGTTTCATCTGCTGTTCCCTGCATGGATGCTGTTGGGTTCATGGAGCGTACCCTGGGCCGGGGGGAGGCAGAGGCTCTGGCGGTCCTGCAGTGTGTGTGGGGAGGCATGGGGGGGCAGCAGCCCCAAGGCTGGGAGGACTGTGTTGGGTGGGGCCCGATGCCAATTAGAGACCATCTACAACAACAACATTGCACGGCTGCGACATTGCTTGCACCTCAACGGGTAACAGTAAGTCAATCTCTGTTACATGCGATAGTGTACCTATACATGATCAAGACCTATGCCATATGTAGTGGCAAGAATTCAGTTTATATACAGTAACATGTTAAATAATTGGAAACTCAGCAGCTTTAACATCTGCAGCTGTCCATTGTAATGTTTTCCTTGAAAGGCATAATGCAAGAATATACGGCTAGCTCTAAATTGGTTTACCAGCGTTATTGAACACAACATGAAAATATCTTGGGATAGTTAGTATTTCACACCCCAAGACTATGCTATCCTCAAAAGTCTCTATTGGGATCCATATAATCTCCTGTGGCATGTAGACTGATGAGAGAGTGACATCATAATACATGCTGTCACACCTGGGGGACTCTAGAAGAATTAGTGCCAACCTGTCACGCCCTGACCTTAGAGATCCTTTTTATGTCTCTATTTTGGTTGGTCAGGGCGTGAGTTGGGGTGGGCATTCTATGTTTAGTGTTCTATGTTTTCTATTTCTGTGTGTTTGGCCAGGTGTGGTTCTCAATCAGAGGCAGCTGTCTATTGTTGTCTCTGATTGAGAACCATACTTAGGTAGCCTTTTCCCACCTGTGTTTTGTGGGTAGTTGTTTTCTGTCTTTGTGTCTGTACCAGACAGGACTGTTTCGTTTCGTTCATTGTCTTTGTTATTTTGTTTAGTGTTCTGTTTTAATAAATTAACATGAACTCTTACCACGCTGCGCTTTGGTCCGATGATTCCTCATCTTCAGACGACGAACGTTACACAACCCATACACTCCCACTGTGACCCTCGTCATATGGATTAACCCTATACAGGACTCTGACAACCGGACCTGTCTGGCCTGGTCTGATAAACACTATCTCCCCTGCTTGATATCATATGTGTCAATAAACATACCTCTGACCGAGAAAACGGATTCCATTCTACTCGTATCCTGTTTAAAGCCTTGTTGGTGCTAGGCTGGGTTCGTCTCGAAGAAATACATAGCATTTTTGCTCTAAGTCCCCCGAGAGAAGCCCTTTTGGTATTGGACTCATTTAGCAGGAATATGTCATGGGTAAACAATGGGCCAGGCCGTGCCTCAAATGCTGAAGTTTCTCAAGTTTCTGGGGTACGGTTCTGTTGAGCAGCTGCAATACATCACGTAAAAGAGTGTAATTCATAAAAAGAAAGAAAGAAAGATCCCTTTGTGTGTGTGTAGCTTATTATTCTGCAGTGGCTCGAGCCTTATGGGAGCAGCAGGCTGGAGTTAGATGTTTTAAAAAGGATTTAAATCCGCTGTTGTTTTCAGTTTGTTTTTTTGTTTCCTGATTTTCTTCCCCTGTTCTCTCTTTCTCTTTGAAGCCCAAGTGTTGTAAGCCTGTTGGTAGACTGTTGGGACTGTTGGCTAAGATCAAAGCTGTCAGGTTCCTCTGTTCTTTTTTAATCAGGACAACAAATGGCGTGGTTAACACACCTGATAACAACATTAGTCTGTCTCCCAGTCTGCCTGCATGGCCACTGGGAATGTGGTGTTGGTATGTGAGATGATGACCCAGGGAAACTTTTTGATTAGACATCCATTAATTAGGAATGTGCTAGTCATGCATCTACCAAACATGGGGAGAAAGGGTAGGATCCCTTTTTTAATGTACTTATGACCATATTATGTTTATCATATTTTATTGAAAGAAAATCAACCCATGCTCATCTAAGTGCGTCATGTATTTTGCCAATGGATTGGTGTAGACAGTCACATGTGTCTTTAACCTCCTCTTGGTTTGAATACCCTCATTGTATAGATTTGTAAAATGATTATATATATATATAGTTTACCTTTATTAAACTAGACAAGTCAGTTAAGAACAAATTCTTATTTATTTACAATGATGGCCTACCCTGGCCAAACCCGGACGACGCTGGGACAATTGTGCGCCGCTCTATGGGACTCCCAATCACGGCTGGATGTGACGCAGCCTGGATGAGTGGGGGGTAAGAAAATTCAGGAATTATTGCTGTGATTTGAGTTTTGTCATTTACCGTCTTTGTCTGTCTCTTCTCAGCTGACGAGTTCAGATCTGCCTTTTTGGTCTGGAGCAAAAAGATGTCCCCATCCCTGACCTTCGACCCCAAAAAAGTATGTTTTACACAACCTACTGTATTTTTTCTCAGTCTCAGTCACATACTGCAGTTCCCCTCATTTTCCTCTCGTAAAGGTCAGCAGAAATGATTGAAATGTCATTATCTCGGCAGATAAGACTCCTTACTTTCTCTTGTGTATTGAATTAATTCTTAACCAAACGGCGAGAAACACTTACCTGCTGCTGCAGACAAAGCAAGGTGGATAAAATCAAACCCATCAATACCGTCATTCACACACACAAAGACACACACGCACATCCCCAAAGCACAGGCACACAATGGAGCTACTGAGGTGAAAAGTCTGTGACCAAGTGGTTAATATAAAGAGTGTTTTGAGTGCTAACTCTCCACACTACTAGTGCCCTGTCCCACCTCTCTTCTCTCTTATCTTTTACATGACGCTCACCTTCTATCTTGACTCCTCTGCTCTCCCTCCCTCCCTCCTTTCTCCTCTCCTTTCCAATCCTCTCCTCCTGTCCTCTCCATTCCTCCTCCTCTCACCTTTCTTTACATAGTCTTTCTTTACATATTCTCTGTTTCTCCTCTTTCTCTCCTGTTCTCTCCGCTATGTTCCCCTCCTCTTTCCTGGTATGAGGGGTTGTCACCTCAGTTGTCCTCAGGTCTGGACCTGCAGCTCTCACAGACAGACAATGGGACAACAGCAATGGTCTTTAGGAATGCTGTTTATCAACAGACTCAATGCACATACTAGCTATGTTTCCATTAACTCATCCAGTGATTGTTTTGTAGACATTTAGAAAGTGTACATAGAAAATAGATGCAACAATTGCCTGCTGTGGTGTGTTTCCATTGAACTGTCTTGAGTTGATTAAAACTGCTGGACGTAATGAAGGTACACCCCCAACAAAAATGAACATTTCGCCAAAACCTACAAAGTCAAATAAAAATGAAGTGGTTAATTAAAGTATTTCCATTATCGATTTAGGCAAATTTCTGATTAACAAAATGGCGACAACTGTTTGCCCTCCCACCCATCTGTTTCATGTCTCAGATAGCCTGCAAAAGCCACGCATGGATAGAATGCAATAATTGACTAATATTTGCCATATTCTCATTCTCATGTGCTAACGTATCGCCTCGGTCTGTGCCATTGGGAAAATTGCACTCCTATAGATCTGAAATAATTGTATGGTGAACCTTTGCCAGCCAACCAGAAAAGCAAGGCAAAGGAATTCAGGTACTTTTGAAAGTCAGGACATTCCTTGTCCTGCAAAGAAACACTTAGCAAGCAGTAGGCATTTAGAATTGGAGTGTGGTTTTAGAGTTACGTGATGACATCACGTGTACAGCATACCTTCAACATTATTTGGCAAAAATCATTTATAAAAAGAAACACAGTTTTTATCGTCATTTCATTACCTTGGGACTATACAGCTTGCCACAAAAAAAGATAGAGATATTGAGTGTCAATGTTTTCACATCCCAGATCTCAGAACTGTTTGGTAGGGAATTCATCTTCATAACCCATTACATACCTCACCTTAAAGGTACCTAAAGTGCAGAGTATCAAAATCCTGAAATATTTGTAAATCAGTTTATTTAGGAGGGTGCAATCATAGATAGGTGGTTCTATCTAACATTTCTGAATTAAACATGCTCAGCTTTTAAGAAAACTGTAGCATAAATGATAGAATAACACTATTTTAGCAGATATAGTCAGAACACATCATAAAATACATTAATACATATATTATAATCATCAGACAAACTACTGTCATTGCTGAGCAACAATGTGACAACATCATTTACTTTAAGATTTATGACAGTGTTGTTTTTTGCTTGCGTGCCATTAATGATGGCTAGACTAGCCTTGACCATACTTAGAGGGAGATGGCAAAGATATGTGTTCTGATTGGTCCGTCTGTGTTTGTTCAGGCTTGTGATTGGAATGCAGATAGAATTTTATAGCGTCAAGTTTAAATGGGTTTATGCAGGTAGAACTCTCTAGTTTTTTATATTTATTCATTTAAATTGTACTTTTTAAAAAACGTAACTCCACAAACATATGTAGAACTCATTTTTAACAAAAATGTCAGATAGAACCTTCTAGTCCCAAGGTCTCGATTTGCTGCAATAAAGAAAGATCAACAAACGAAAATCTACACCTGTCGAACAGATAAAAATGCTCTCGATCTTTAGAACATGTCTCCTATAGCTGCCGTTTCTATTGCACACGTCGCAGTTACTTTTGTCTAATAAACCTGGGTCAATGGAAATCAGTCTACTGACTGCTTCTAAAGTATAGAGCCTATTCATGGCCTTTTAACTGCCATTTAATATCAGTTGTAAGTCAATGGAACCACCCAATGAATATTTCACAGTTCTCTGATGTATTCAATGGTAGACATGACTTTTGAAATCTACATGAAAAGAATCACAAGGGTTTTGTTGGTTACCGATGGGAGTTTTTAAACTTGCGATTATTTCAAAAGGTTTTTTCCTTTGGTCACTACCGGGTGACTCTGCTCATGGCTCATACAGCCCAGTCATCATGTGGTTGCCATATTCCATGAGGAACATCCTGTCCGATGTGAACATTTTCCACAACCTTTGCTCCCCACGTGCAACTGGCAGGAAAGGATAAGAAATAACTTGTGGATTTATGGATTTTGTTTGAGTAACATATGTGTAACAGAATGATGTATTCTAACTCAGCAGGTCTGCTTCTGAATGCTGAGGTGGGGGGGGGGGGGGGGGTCATTAACAGTTTGTGCTATCTTGTCATGTATTGTAGTCCACCCATTTGGACTGTGTGGTGGCAGCTGCCAACCTCTATGGGCCGATCTATGGGATTGTGGGTACACAATCTTTGCCATTAAGAGCGTCCTAGAGAGGGTCCATGTATCTGCTTTCACCCCCAGGTCTACTGTCAAGATCCACCACACCGGTAAGGAGATGGAGAGGGAGAGTGGAAGTTTGGGTGAGTAAACTCGCCTTCATACACTGAACAAAAATATAACCGCAACATGCAACATCATATTTTACTGAGTTACAGTTCATATAAGGAAATCAGTCAATTTAAATGAATTCATTAGGCCCTAATCTATGTATGCATCTGTTGGACACAGATACCAGATTTTTTTTTTAGGGGCGTAGATCAGAAAACCAGTCAGTATCTGGTGTGCCCACTATTTGCCTCATGCAGCGTGACACATCACCTTCGCATAAGGTTGACTAGGCTGTTGCTTGTTGTCCCACTCCTCTTCAAAGGTTGCTGGATATTGGCGGTAACTGGAACACGCTGTCATAGACGTCAATCCAGAGCATTCCAAAAATGCTCAATGGGTGACATGTCTGGTGAGTATGCGGGCCATCGAAGAACTGGGACATTGACAGCTTCCAGGTATTGTGTACAGATCCTTGCGACATGGGGCCGTGCATTATCATGCTGAAACATGAGGTGATGGCGGCGGATGAATGGCACGACAATGGGCCTCAGGATCTTGTCACGGTACCTCTGTGCATTCAAATTGTTAAGATGCTGGACTGCAGTCGGTTCAAGACCCTGGTGAGGATGACGAGCATGCAGATGAGCTTCCCTAAGATGGCTTCTGACAGTTTGTGTAGAAATTCTTTGGTTGTGCAAAAAGGATTTATTTGGGCTTTATTCCAGACATAAATACTACTCAGTTTCATCAGCTGTCCGGGTGGCTGGTCTCAGACCATCCTGCAGGTGAAGAAGCCAGATGTGGAGGTCCTGGGCTGGCGTGGTTCCACGTGGTATGAGGTTGTGAGGCCGGTTGAATGTACTGCCAAATTCTCTAAAACGGCATTAGAGGAAGCTTATGGTAGAGAAATTAGCATTCAATTATCTGGCAACAGCTCTGGTGGACATTCCTGTAGTCAGCATGCCAATTGCACGCACCCTCAAAACTTGAGACATCTGTGGCATTGTGTTGTGTGACAAAACTGCACATTTTAAGGTGGCCTTTTACTGTCCCCAGCACAAGGTGCACCTGTGTAATGATCATGCTGTTTAATCAGCTTCTTGTTATGCCACACCTGTCAGTTGGATGGATTATCTTGACAAAGGAGAAACGCTCACTAACAAGGATTTAAACAAATTTGTGGCAGAAGATTTAGAGAAATAAACGTTTTGTTTGTGTGGAACATTTCTGGGATCTTTTATTTCATCTCATGAAACATGGGACCAACACTTTACATGTTGCGTTTATATTTTTGTTCAGTATAAATGTACTGTATGATGTTTTATATGCCTGTTTTTTCAGGCTTTATGTGTTACTCACTTTTTCTTTTCAATTTGACCAGACAAATGGCGACTGGAGGAGTTGTAGAAGGAGCTGTCCTCTCCTCCTGTGAACAGCTCAGCCCTGCAGATGCACTCCATTGACTTTGAGAAGGTAGTAAAACCGCAGTACCATGCTCGGCATATCTCCACTGCTCACGCTGCATAATGCTAGGGGCCACAGACACATTGGCGGCTGGCCCCTGGGAGGGGGCCACGCTAAACTCTACATGGGGCCACAAAATGGCAGTTTCATCTTTGGGTCCTCTATGAACCTTGTCTGTACCAGTCCTTAACAGGGTGTCTAGGAAACAGGGATGTCCTGTGTTCTGGGGCCTTTCTTTTGCACTACCACTGCAAGGGGGAGCGTTTTAGAGAGTGCACATCCTGTTAAAAACAGCCTGGTGAATGAATAGTCAGCAGTGTGAGGAACTCCAGCTCTGTTTGTTAGGCTGTAGGGTGTTTTAGTCACTAAGGATCCCTGTCTGCAGTGTCCCCCCACTCCCTATCTCACATGGTTTACCATCACCATGTCACCCAGCCCTTTGAAGTGGCACACTCACACAGCCCTGAGGGCAACAGTTCCTCTGTAACACTTCCATTGTGCAGCTATTCACTGTCTCTTTCCTTTCTTTCTCTTTACACCCACTCTCTCTCTCTCTTCTTCTCTCCCACTCCTTATCTAGCACTCTCTAGACATTAAAATGAGGTTTAGAGGCATGTGGTGTAGATGACTGTTTTGAATGTTGTCAGGAGATGTGAGTAAGGTGGATGAGGTAAGTCAGGTGTGTATCAGATGTCATCTTTGATTGGAGTGAGACCATCAAAACGGCCATGCTCTTCTTCCTCCTCCTCCGCCTCATCATCCTCTCTACCCCTACTACCTGGCCAGGTCATGTTGCAGATGCCTGGAATGCGTGGAAGCGGATTCCACAGCATCGGGTTGCCAGATGTGACTACCTCACGACCCCTCCAGCTGCTCCTGATTGACTTTTGCCTCACCAGGCATTGTTCAGCTGTGCTGGCTGAGGCATGAGCTCATAGATAGTATCGCTCACAGGGTAAATCTGATTTCCATCGCAGAGGGGTGAATAAGTCATGTATTAGTGTAATTCAAGTGACAGACACAAAGACAAAGGCCTCAGAGCTCAACGCAGATGACCCGTGGCATCATGGCATTGACTCTTTCGGCTTTAATATGGCTAACATAGTTTAGACAGAGATGTGCTGTGAAGGATTCTGTTCCTGGAGTCCTTTGTTCTCATCTTATCTTCATCTCACAGCTGTTGATGTAATGTATGTCAAAATGTTTCTCCATTTGTCTCCTCTTTTAAAGGATGTCTCTCCTGTGGCAGATGTTCCCTGAAATAAAACACAACAATCTCATTAGGGTCTTTTGATATCTTCCTTATTTTCCCTTATCACAACGACACTACTGAGAGAAACTGAGAGTTAACGGCAACGCTCTCCACCCCCTCACACACACACACACACAAACACACCCCTACACTCTTCCCCATCCCCCTCTGCCCTAGTGGCTGCACTTTCTATTGCTGCTCTCACCTGCCCTGAAGCCACCAAGCGAGCTTTAAAAGAGGAAAGACGGCCCACTCACTTTTGTTCCTGAGGCCGAACTAATCACTTTACCTGTTGTCCTCTGGGATGGGTTACCTGAGCTGGGCCCTGCACACACAGACACCCAGACAAATGGGGTGGGGGGGATAAAGGTGTAAAGGGTAAGGTGTCTGCATGCTTCCCAGCCCGAAACAGTTCGGAACAGTTTGTGCATATATTATGACTACATTTTTGTTCATTTTGGGGGTTTTCTGCTGTTTGGGCAAACAACATTTTTTCTTGAGGCAAGCCGACGTCGGTAGCCGAAGTCTATGTCCCTTCGTCAGTGATTGGTCAACACTAGGGATTCTTCAATGACATGCTTGTTGTAATTCAATGACAGATGAATCATTTTCAGGCACATTTTTTCACTTGAGGACTTTGAGGAAGTGTATACTGGCTCCGGCCTCTCAAAAATGGACAAGCAGTACTATTGCCGCTTTTTTCTTGTTTTTCAAGCGAAGGTCTTTTTAGGGAGTATGTGAGCACACTCGTTCGGTTCGCCTAGCTAGGTGCCAGCCAAACTGAACTGAAGCATGCGGAAACCTTAAAGACGGGGGACACGTTTCAGCCCAGTCATACTGGAGCTAATGCATGTTTGATCTTGTTTATAGATCACATCACCTTTACTCCCCCTGTCCTTTCTTTTTTGTTCTCCTAGGAGACATCCAAGAACACACAAACACACACACACTCTCTCAGACTGACAGTTTCTCTCCCCTCTCATCCACAGAGTAAGCTGATCGCGGGGGACATTATCCCGGTTATAGACACGACCGTGGCTGAGGTGACAGGTCTGATGTGTGTGGAGCTGTACAGGGAGGATCAGCTCCTACCGCTCAGCCTAAATCTTAGGAAAAAAGGTGCTAAGTAGAACCATACAGAGTTCTTCGGTTTGTCCCCACAGGGGAACCCGTTTTGGGTCGGGGTTGAACCCTTTACAGAGGGTTCAAAGAAACCCATGTATATTGTTCTACCTAGAATCCTCTATGAAAGGTTCTACTGAGAACCCTTTTATCTTTGGGGGGTTCTTCCTAAAACACTCTATGAATGGTTCGTCCAGCCTTATTAGCCATTAAAATGTAATTCTTTATGACAATACAATACATACACTGAGCGTACCAAAAATTAGGAACACCTACTCTTTCCATGACACAGACTGACCAGGTGAATCCCGGTGAACTCTATGATCCCTTATTGATGTCACTTGTTAAATCCACTTCAATCAGTATAGATGAAGGGGAGGAGACAGGTTAAGGAAGGATTTTTAAGCCTTGAGACAATTGAAACATGGATTGTGTATATGTGCCATTCAGAGGGTGAATGGGCAAGACAAAAGTTTTCAGTGTCTTTGAACAGGGTATGTTAGTAGGTGCCAGGCGCACTGGTTTGAGTGTGTCAAGAACTGCAATGCTACTGGGTTTTTCATGCACACAGTTTCCCGTGTGTATCAAGAATGGTCCACCACCCAAAAGACATCCAGTCAACTTGACACAACTGCATCCCTTTGGAATGCTTTTGAGACCTTGTACAGTCCATGCTCTGACGAAATTAGGCTGTTCTGACGGCAAACGGCAAAATGTAACTCAATGTCAGGAAGGTGTTCCTAATGGTTTGTACAGTAAGTGCATATCATTCGGCCTTTGAAGGCCTAGTTTACAGGCCACATCCGGCCTGCAAGTCACGTTATGCTGGTTTGCAAAGTGATGAGTAATTCCTATTTTTTTTAACCTTTATTTAACTAGGGAAGTCAGTTAAGAACAAAATCGTATTTACAATGACGGCCTTCACCGGCCAAACCGGGACCAATTGTGTGCCGCCCTATGGGACTCCCAATCACGTCCGTCTGTGAAACAGCCTGGAATCAAACCAGGGTGTTGATAATCAACCGCAACCTGCATTTAGAATGACTACCAGGGCAGGAAGACTGAATATTGATACAACCTCAATCACCTAAACTGGAACAACCATCTCAGTAATAAATTGTGGAGAGGAAACTCCAACCAAATGCATCACATTTATACTTCCGGTGAAACATCTGGGACATTGTTCTATCTGTGCTTACACTAATAAGTTAGTTAGTGTTTAGCTGCATTGAAAAGGAACTAATGTTACTCATAGTGTGTATTGACAAACGTAGCTAGTTAATGTTAACATGCTGGTTGAGTTAAGTTTGCATCACTTTCAATGTGGGACTTTTAATATGAAGGCAAACCGTAAATTCCACTGTAGTGGCTTATCGTTATTGTTGCTGGCTTCACACATAGGTGCGCCCAGCTAGCTATCTAAACTCAGCAAAAAAATAAATGTCCTCTCACTATCAACTGCGTTTATTTTCAGCAAACTTAACATGTGTAAATATTTGTATGAAAATAACAAGATTCAACAACTGACACATAAACTGAACAAGTTCCACAGATGTGACTAAAAGAAATGGAATAATGTGTCCCTGAACAAAGGAGGGGTCAAAATCAAAAGTAGCATTCAGTATCTGGTGTGGCCATCAGCTGTATTAAGTACTGCAGTGCATCTCCTCATGGACTGCACCAGATTTGCCAGTTCTCGCTGTGAGATGTTACTCCACTCTTCCACCAAGGCACCTGCAAGTTCCAGGACATTTCTGGGGGGAATGTTCAACCTTCCCAAGTTCTGTCACGTCACCCCGCTCCTCCGCTCTCTCCACTGGCTTCCAATTGAAGCTCGCATCCGCTACAAGACCATGGTGCTTGCCTACGGAGCTGTGAGGGGAACGGCACCTCAGTACCTTCAGGCTCTGATCAGGCCCTACACCCAAACAAGGGCACTGCGTTCATCCACCTCTGGCCTGCTCGCCTCCTTACCACTGAGGAAGTACAGTTCCCGCTCAGCCCAGTCAAAACTGTTCGCCGCTCTGGCACCCCAATGGTGGAACAAACTCCCTCACGACGCCAGGACAGCGGAGTCAATCACCACCTTCCGGAGACACCTGAAACCCCACCTCTTCAAGGAATACCTAGGATAGGATAAAGTAATCCTTCTGACCCCCCCCCCCCCTTAAAAGATTTAGATGCACTATTGTAAAGTGGCTGTTCCACTGGATGTCATAAGGTGAATGCACCAATTTGTAAGTCGCTCTGGATAAGAGCGTCTGCTAAATGACTTAAATGTAAAATGTAAATGAATGGCCCTAGCCCTCACCCTCCGATCCAACAGGTCCCAGACGTGCTCAATGGGATTGAGATCCAGGCTCTTTGCTGGCCATGGCAAAACACTGACATTCCTGTCTTGCAGGAAATCACGCACAGAATGAGCAGTATGGCTGGTGGCATTGTCATGCTGGAAGGTCATGTCAGGATGAGACTGCAGGAAGGGTACCACATGATGGAGGAGGATGTCTTCCCTGTAACGCACAGCGTTGAGATTGCCTGCAATGACAACAAGCTCAGTCCGATGATGCTGTGACACACAGCCCCAGACTATGACGGACCCTCCACCTCCAAATCGATCCCGCTCCAGAGTACAGACCTCGGTGTAACGCTCATTCCTTCGACGATAAACGCGAATCCAACCATCACCCCTGGTGAGACAAAACCGTGACTCGTTAGTGAAGAGCACTTTTTGCCAGTCCTGTCTGGTCCAGTGACGGTGGGTTTGTGCCCATAGGAGATGTTGTTGCCGGTGATGTCTGGTGAGGACCTGCCTCACTAATAAAGGAGAGCCGCACACTCTAGGAGCTCAGATGCAAAAATATTTATGTCCAACGTTTCGACAGACAAGCTGTCTTCATCAGGGTGCCTGCCTTACAACAGGCCTAGAAGCCCTCAGTCCAGCCTCTCTCAGCCTACTGCGGACAGTCTGAGCACTGATGAAGGGATTGTGTGTTCCTGGTGTAACTCGGGCAGTTGTTGTTGCCATCCTGTACCTGTCCCACAGGTGTGATGTTCGGATGTACCGATCCTGTGCAGGTGTTGTTACACATGGTCTGCCACTGCGAGGATGATCAGCTGTCCGTCCTGTCTCCCTGTAGCGCTGTCTTAGGCGTCTCACAGTAAGGACATTTAAATATATTGCCCTGGGCACATCTGCAGTCCTCATGCCTCCTTGCAGCATGGCTAAGGCACGTTCACACAGATGAGCAGGGTCCCTGGGCATCTATCTTTTGGTGTTTTTCAGAGTGAGTAGAAAGGCCTCTTTAGTGTCCTAAGTTTTCAGAACTTTGACCTTAATTGCCTACTGTCTGTAAGCTGTTAGTGTCTTAACGACTGTTCCACAGGTGCATGCTCATTAATTGTTCATGGTTCATTGAACAAGCATGGGAAACAGTGTTTAAACCCTTTACAATGAAGATATGTGAAGCTATTTTGGATTTTTACAAATTATCTTTGAAAACAGGGTCCTGAAAAAGGGACGTTTCTTTTTTTGCTGAGTTTAGTTAGCTAGCGAGTAGCAACCATAGCATAGATATTTGACAGCTTTAGGTTATGTAACTCAGCTAGCTAGGTAGTCAAGGTTAGAAAACTAGCTAGCATGCTAGCTATTCCAAACAAAACTCAGCAGATTGCATGGAAAGTCTATTCTGTAGAATGTGCTATGGTAACGTGTTCACTAGCTAGCCTAGTTGGTAGGCCTAACAGAAACGCCAGCTAAAGTTTGCTACCTAGCTAGCTATGTTTGCTAGCTAGCTACAGTTAGCCAGAGCCATATATGGCTTTGCAATTAGCTAGCTAGTTAGCCAACACTTGAGAGAGAGAGAGAGAGAGGAGCAACAAATAGCATACAATTGTGGTCAGGAACATCATCTCTCTCTCCCTCTCACACAGTGTAACGGCAGTCTAAGTCGTCCTCCTCCTCAGACGAGGAGAGGCAAGAAGGATCTGAGGACCAATGTGCAGCGTGGTAATTTTCCATTATTTAATTAACACAAAACAAGACACTATACAAAATGACAAAACAAACTAACCGTCACAGTCCTAGCTGGTACAGACAAAACACAAAGACAGGAAACAACCACCCACAATCCCCAACACAAAACAAGCCACCTATATATGATTCTCAATCAGGGACAACGATTGACAGCTGCCTCTGATTGAGAACCATATTAGGCTGGACACAGAAACAGACGAACTAGACACACAACATAGAATTCCCACCCAGCTCACGTCCTGACCAACACTAAACAAGCAAAACACATAAGAACTCTGGTCAGGACGTTACACACAGTCTCTCTCTTCCTTCCTCTCTTGTTCTCAACCATACACATACTCTCTTCCTAATTATCACCTCATATGGGGTTTCCATAAAAAAATATTTTATGGGGTTTCCATAAAAAAATATTTTATGAAGCCCTTAGTGGCCAGATTGTTTTTCAGTTCATGGTGTGCATACTATGTATGTCATACTGATGGATAATCAGACAGGATAAAGTACACAAAAAGACATTCATGAATATGTTCATAGATGGGTCAGATTATAACCATAAAGGCTATATAGGGTACACACACTTCAAGACCCATAGTCAGATGACTTTTCATGGATGGTAAGAAGTCAAATTATGTGGCACAACGGTTTACAGATTCAACACACCATCAACTATTGTTTATTTATTTAGGATGTTGAAAGTAAAAGATTACAAAGATGACACTATGTGCAATTTAGCAGAACGGGTTTAGAATAATGATTCATCTATTTCGATGGGCATAGTTAGCTGGTTGTCTTTGTAGGGAGGGAGTGAGACGAGAAATTGACAGCGTCGCGAGCGAAGCAGAATGTTGTCTCCCAACTGTCACTTTCCTGCCTGACAGACTAACGACAGAGTTTGCCAATGTTAGCTGATTAGTTATGGAGCTGGGACATTTTCCTCATGAATTGCATCAAACATCGTCAACGCCAAACATATATCTGCTGTTGACTTATTTCACTCACCTCGACGTCATCGTGAAGCCGTATCACCAACCAACATAGATACAGCCTCTTCCACATTGAAAAGTAGTTTCATTAAGTGATTTTTAACTTTAAAAGTCAAATGACAGCCTACCCTCTTTCCGGTTTCTGGTTGATGACAACAGCCACGCGAATACGACAACAGGTTGTTCACAAGTTAATTTTGTGATATTGATACAGATATTATTGTTAGAAAAACAAGGCAGTTCGTGGCTGCTATAGCAATAGAAAAAAAGGCTGTTGACGGCCGTTATGGGTTCTAAATGGTTATTAAAGGTTCTAGGTAGAACCCGTTGCCTTACAAAGAACCCTTGTCTTCCAAAAAGGGTTATTCTGATCAAAACGATTCTTGGTAGAACCCTATCCTTCCACAAAGAACCCTTTTGGAGCCCTTTTTTCTTACTGTACTGTGTCCTGTCAGAGCTCCTCAGGCCACAGCGCTTCATGTTGAATGACCACCCTTAGTGTAGAGTGATGAATGCTATCGGTTGTTTAACTTCTACTTCATCACAATCCCGGATCCGGGAGCACCCCCATCAGTAAAAAAGCTGACTAGCATAGCCTAGCATAGCGTCACAAGTAAATACTAGCATCTAAATATCATTAAATCACAAGTCCAAGACACCAGATGAAAGATACACATCTTGTGAATCCAGCCATCATTTCTGATTTTTAAAACGTTTTACAGGGAAGACACAATATGTATTTCTATTAGCTAACCACGATAGCAAAAGACACAACTTTTTTTCCACCATTTTTTTCCTGCATAGGTAGCTATCACAATTTCGACCAAATAAAGATATAAATAGTCACTAACCAAGAAACAACTTCATCAGATGACAGTCTGATAACATATTTATTGTATAGCATATGTTTTGTTAGAAAAATGTGCATATTTCAGGTATAAATCATAGTTTTACATTGCAGCCACCATCACAACTCTCACCAAAGCAACTAGAATAACTACAGAGACCAACGTGAAATACCTAATTACTCATCATAAAACATTTATGAAAAATACACAGCGTACAGCAAATGAAAGACAAAGATCTTGTGAATCCAGCCAATATTTCAGATTTTTTAAGTGTTTTACAGCGAAAACACAATATAGCATTATATTAGCTTACTACAATAGCCAACCACACAACAGCATTGATTCAAGCCAACAATAGCGATAACGAATAAACCAGCAAAAGATATTAATTTTTTCACTAACCTTCTCAAACTTCTTCAGATGACAGTCCTATAACATCATATTACACAATACATATAGAGTTTGTTCGAAAATGTGCATATTTAGCGGCACAAATCGTGGTTATACAATGAGAATAGTAGCCAAGCTGACAACAAAATGTCGGGAGAAATCTTGGGAGAGGCACCTAATCTAATCATTAACTAATCATAAACTTGACTAAAAAATACAGGTTGGACAGCAAATGAAAGATACATTAGTTCTTAATGCAACCGCTGTGTTAGATTTTTAAAATTAACGTTACTACGACATACAGCGTGTGTTAAAGCGAGACCGCACCGAAATTAATGGCGGAATAGGAGTTTTACATTTTTCAACAGAACAACGAATTAACATCATAAATAGTTCTTACTTTTTGATGAGCTTTCATCAGAATCTTGGGCAAGTTGTCCTTTGTCCAAAAGAATCGTTGCTCGGTTGTAGATTGTCGCCTTCAACTTTGGAATTAGCAGTAAACATTAGCCATGTGGCCCAGACGTGCCCAACTCACTATAACGCAGCACAAAGAAATATCCGAAAATCGCAATATACTGATATAAACTGATATAACTCGGTTTAAAATAACAACATTATGATGTCTTTAACACCTATATCGAATAAAATCAGAGCCGGATATATCTAAGGCCTATAACGGGAGCTTTCCAGAACGCCATCCTGAGGTCTGTCTTAGAAGACCAATAGAAGACATGCAAATTAATAAACTGACCCCAGAACAGCCGGCCTGATTTCAGAATTCTCACTTCCTCACAGGAAGTTTGCTCCAACTTGAGTTCTGTTTTACTCACAGATATAATTCAAACGTTTTTAGAAACTAGAGAGTGTTTTCTATCCAATAGTAATAATAATATGCATATTGTACGAGCAAGAATTGAGTACGAGGCAGTTTAATTTGGGAACGAAATTTTTACAAAGTGAAAACAGCACCCCCTTGGAGAATGAAATGACAGTATTTAGGTAGTAAAACAGCATATAACTCTTAACTGCTACAGTACCTTAACTTAAAGGAAGACTCAAGTTTTCAAGGTATTGGACTTTAAAGAAGCAAAGTGTCACTTGCCACATTATCATGATGATGCGAAAAACAGTGGACTTATTAAAAAAATACCAAAAGATAGTTTTGGGGTGGATTTTTCCTTTAAGCATTTAGGCCTAAATATCTTCAGCTTTATAGACACATGAAATCACATCCATTCTCTCTGGAAAGAGTTGGTTCCTGCAGTGAGTGACTGCCCTAAGTGTTAAAAACTACAGTTAACCTGAGAATCCAAAGCCCGTAAGGGAGGTCTTACTAAATTCAGTCTAATCCGAGGGGTGTTACCATCCAGGTAAGGCAGGGAGTAACTGTGTACCACCGCCCCCGCCTCCCCCACCACACTGCCTGCAGCTGTGTTTGCACAATCCAGAAGACCTCAATGCATAAAGGCACCCAAGTGTAAAGCAATAGAAAAGAGCCTGTGCTCTAGAAGAGAGAGCTTTCAGTCCCACATCTCCAGTGGCTTTAGAGGTAATGCCAGGCTTAATGGGTAATACGGAACAATGGCCACACTCTAGAACCTAGAGGAAGAATTTGCGCCTACCAATAAGAAAGCCAAACAGAACTTGGGGTCTAGTTTTGGGTCATGGATTTGGAGGGTGCCTGATGATGAGGTAATGCGACCGCCTCCTCCCAGCACACCCTCCTGTCCCTTGAAAGCTCACCTCTAGAGGGGGTCGTAGGAGGTCAGAGCGGGGTAACCGTGGTAACTCTGCCCCTTGGGACCTGAGTGAGCGGAGAGGGAGGCTTTGAAACAGTGCAGGTCCGGTTACAGCTGTGGTTACCACCAAACATGCTGCAGCTGTGTGATGGTGTGTTCTGATGACAGGTAGAGCTGTGCCTCACTGCCATCCAGTGCTGAGACTGACTCTCTCACCAAACCAGTATAGTACTGTACAGAGTGTACAGTCCTCTTTCTCAGCTAAGACCAACCCTGGCTTCTCTTGTTTTGGTATGCCAAAGCTTGTTGAACAACTAGATGGCTATAGCAATATGTAGGCCTGTTTATGAAACCTATGGGAACAATGGGGCAGGGACTATGGCTTTTTGTTCTGATTAATGTTGGTCATCATGCTTCTTCTCCCTTGTTCTTTCCCCTGTCTAGGGAAGTTCTGTCTTTGCTAACTCTTTCTCTCCCCCCTCTCCCTTTTTACAGACATTCCAAACCTAGTCAGAACTGCATGGAAAAGTTGATTCACCCGTGACTGTTAGCATTCATGCAGAGGTAGAGCTTCCTAGAAACAAGGGGGATTTCAAAAATAATTTAGCTAAGACTGTCTGTGAGTGGTCTGGGGAAAATTTAAAAGTAACTTTTATTGGCAGATCGATTTGGAACTCTCTTTTGTATTGGTCTATTATTTACCGCCTGGTGATGTCACCAGGCAGGCCAAAACTCCATCCCATCAAAACAGGCTGAAATTTCAGACATTCTTTTCAAGCAGCTCTTACACTAAAAGGGCATTATCATCATTTTCACAATTTCACAGTACTATTCCAACATCATAGTGTTGAAATGTACTCTGAGTGTATAAGACATTAGGAACACATGCTCTTACCATGAAATAGATAGACTGACCAGGTGAATCCAGGTGAAAGCTATGATCCCTTATTGACGTCACATGTTAAATCCACTTCAATCAGTGTAGACGAAGGGAAGGAGACAGGTTAAAGAAGGATTTTTAAGCCTTGAGACAATTGAAAGATGGATTGTGTATGTGTGCCATTCAGAGGGTAAATGGCCAAGACAAAATATTTAAAGGGACACTCCGGGAATTTGGCAATGATTACTTGTATCTACTGTACTTCCCCAGATGAACTCGTGGATACCCTTTTTGTGTCTCTGTGTCCAGTTTGAAGAAAGTTACAGGTAGTTCTGCGAGCCAATGCTAACTAGCGTTAGCGCAATGATACCCATATACTTCCAGTCATTGTGCTAATGCTAGTTAGCTTTGGCTCACGAAACTACCTGTAACTTAGATCATGTTGAACACAGAGACATACAAATGGTATCCATGAGTTCATCTGACTCTTGGGAAGTAGATAAAGGGCCTCATTGCCAAAAATCCCGAAGTATCCCTTTAAGTGCCGTTGACTGGGGTATGGTGGGAAGCAGGTGGCAGCCGCACCGGTTTGAGTGTGTCAAGAACTGCACCGCTGCTGGGTTTTTCACGCTCAACAGTTTCTTGTGTGTATCAAGATCCACTACCCAAAGGACATCCAGCCAACTTGAAACTTGACACAACTGTGGGATGCATTGGAGTCAACATGGGCCAGCATCCCTGTGGAACGCTTTCGACACCTTGTAAGAGTACATGCCTCGATGAAATTAGGCTGTTCTGAGGGCAAAAGGGGCTGCAACTCAATATTAGGAAAGGGTTCCTAATGTTTTGTACACTCAGTGTATATAAAATGCAGGAAATCACATTTTTAACACACTACAAAGTCAAGATCTTCTGGTCGTTTCCAGGGGGAGGGGGGCAATATCTTCCAGACCCCAAATGTTGTGTCGAGTCTCTTTTTTTGTGGCATCAGCATATATTTTAGCTCGGATTCTCAATAAGTGTCTTCATGTTTTAATGCACAGGATAACTGCAGCCAATGGATGGGCTGTGTTGATCTCTACTGTTGTGCTATGTTGAGCTTGGCTGGGCTGTGTTGAGCCCTGCTGTTGTGCTGTGTTGGGTTGGGCTGGACTGGGCTGTGCTGAGCTGACACTCCCCTCACAGGAGGCCTCCAGATGGGGAGAACACAGAGAGCGTGTTAGGTCTGGGTCTGGGTGGGCTCTGGGGGTGAGGAAAGTGATGATGACAAGCAGATTGGTGTGACATAAGATATAGTTCTCTGCAGTTCTGCTCTTCACTCCTTGTGTCAGATGTGTAGATTTTATCGTGCACATAAACACACACACACACATGTGATATATCACACACGTTTCTTCACCTAAAGACTTCCCATTGTTCACAGCACACAAATAAATGGTAAGAGATGTACTGCCCACATGAAAAAATACTGCAGTTCACTATAGAATACTATAGTATTTACTGTAGTATCCCTCAATCATGTGTAGTACTTACTATAGAATGGTGTATTATACTGTAGAATACTATGATAAATACTACAGTATTATCCGCTAACAACACTATAGTAAATAATAGAGTAATATTGACAAAAACACTACAGTCCGCAAAACACTACACTTTTTTAACTACAGTATAGTAAATACTACAGTATTTAATTTGCAAATACCCTGCCCATTCCCTTCCCCCATATCGCAATTTGTGCCACCCATAACATACAGTTGAGAAACATACAGTTGAATTCGGAAGTTTACATACACCTTAGCCAAATACATTTAAACTCAGTTTTTCACAATTCCTGATATTTAATCCTCGAAAAAATTCCCTGTAGGATCAACACTTTATTATAAGAATGTGAAATGTCAGTATAATAGTAGAGAGAATGATTTATTTCAGCTTTTATTTCTTTCATCACATTCCCAGTGGGTCTGAAGTTTACATACACTCAATTAGTATTTGATACCACTGCCTTGAACTTGTTTAACTTGGGTCAAACGTTTTGGGTAGGCTTCCACAAGCTTCCCACAATAAGTTGGGTGAATTTTGGCCCATTCCTCCTGACAGAGCTGGTGTAACTGAGTCAAGTTTGAAGGCCTCCTTGCTCGCACATGCTTTTTAAGTTCTGCCCACAAATTTTCTATGGGATTGAGGTCAGGGCTTTGTGATGGGCACTCCAATACCTTGACTTTGTTGTCCTTAAGCCATTTTGCCACAACTTTGGAAGTATGCTTGGGGTCATTGTCCATTTGGAAGACCCATTTGCAACCAAGCTTTAACTTCCTGACTGATGTCTTGAGATGTTGCTTCAATATATCCACATAATGTTGCTTCCTCATGATGCCATCTATTTTGTGAAGTGCACCAGTCCCTCCTGCAGCAAAGCACCCCCACAAAATGATGCTGCCACCCCCGTGCTTCATGGTTGGGATGGTGTTCTTCGGCTTGCAAGCCTCCCCCTTTTTCCTCCAAACATAACGATGGTCATTATGGCCAAACAGGACATTTTGGTACGATCAAAAAGTACGATCTTCATCCCCATGTGCGGTTGCAAACCGTAGTCTGGCTTTTTTATGGCGGTTTTGGAGCAGCGGCTTCTTCCTTGCTGAGCGGCCTTTCAGGTTATGTCGATATAGGACTCATTTTACTGTGGATATAGATACTTTTGTGCCTGTTTCCTCCAGCATCTTCACAAGGTCCTTTGCTGTTGTTCTGGGATTGATTTGCACTTTTCGCACCAAAGTACGTTCATCTCTAAGAGACAGAACGCGTCTCCTTCCTGAGCGGTATGACTGCTGTGTGGTCCCATGGTGTTTATACTTGCGTACTGTTGTTTGTACAGATGAACTTGGTACCTTCAGGCATTTGGAAATTGCTCCCAGGGATGAACCAGACTTGTGGAAGTCTACAATTTTTTTTCTGAGGTCTTGGTTGATTTCTTTTGATTTTCCCATGATTTCAAGCAAAGAGGCACTGAGTTTGAAGGTAGGCCTTGAAATACATCCACAGGTACACCTCCAATTGACTCAAATTATGTAAATTAGCATATAAGAAGCTTCTAAAGCCATGACATAATTTTCTGGAATTTTCCAAGCTGTTTACATACAGTAAACTTGTCACGAGTTCCTCCGAAGTCGGTCGCTCTCCTTGTTCGGGCGACGTTCGGGGGTCGACGTCACCGGTCTTCTAGCCATCGCCGATCCACCTTTCATTTTCCATTTGTTTTGTCCACACACCTGGTTTCAATTCCATCAATTACATGTTGTGTATTTAACCCTCTGTTCCCCCCATGCCCTTGTCCGGGTATTGTTTATTGTATGTGCTTGTGCACGTTATGTCTGGTGTGCGTCGGGTTGTGTACCCATTTATGATTGTTCTGTTTTCCGGTGGTTTTTATTATTAAACTGCGCCGTGGGAAACACAGTTTTTGCTCTCCTGCGTCTGACTTCTCTGCCGCCAGTACGCACTCCTTACACAACTTAGTGTATATAAACTTCTGACCCACTGGAATTGTGATACAGTGAATTATAAGTGAAATAATCTGTCTGTAAACAATTGTTGGAAATATTACTTGTGTCATGCACAAAGTAGATGTCCTAACCGACTTGGCAAAACTATAGTTTGAAAGAAGAAAGAAATTTGTGGAGTGGTTGAAAAATGAGTTTTAATGACTCCAACCTAAGTGTATGTAAACTTCCGACTTCAACTGTACATGCCATTAATAGACCATATTTTGTATTCCCCACAGATTATAGAAAGTCTGATTGATATGGAAAATGTGCTCATTTCGTATTTCTCTGGTAGGTTTTCTCAAGGATAAAACCTCCACCTCTATGTCAAAGAAATAAAACACAAACACCATAGTAAATTCCACTGTATTGTCTGTGAAAACACTACATTAATTGCTACAGTATACAATATACTGTAACAGAAAACTGTAATTTATACAATATTTCAGGTATTATCAGCAGTAAAAAACTAAAATGTTTTACTGCAGCATGCTGTAAATTATGGTGCATTAACTCTGTAGTCGCTGCCAGGTTGGAAGCCTTTGCTAGCCTTTAGTAGTGCAAGTGATTTAAAATATTCATTAATATGCTGCAAGCAGCCAACCTGCTTGCACCAATCCCTTGTAATTACAGTAAAATACTGTGAAATATAAACCCTTCAATGAATTTCCTTCATCCATCCATTCATTCATTCCGATTACAGTAGCATTGACATTTTATACCATGGTACCGCATTTATATTACAGTAGGTGTAATATGAAATACAGAATTCTACTCGCCTCTGAGCCGCCTGTAAGATACTGTCAAGTTCATAGCAAACCCTTTACAGTGTGCAGTTTAAGTTAACTGTAAATACTATATTATTTTTTATTTAACTATGCAAGTCAGTTAAGAACAAATTCTTATATTATAATGACAGCCTAACAGGGAACAGTGGGTTAACTGCTTTGTTCAGGGGCAGAACAACAGATTTTTACCTTGGCAGCTTGGCGATTTGATCCAGCAACCTTGCGGTTATTGGCCCAATGCTCCAACCACTAGGCTACCTGCCACCCCATTATACTACAGCCAGCAAAAAACACTACAGTGAATACTACAATAAATTCCACAGAAACACTACGTTGAATACTATAGTATTTGTACCATCATATACTATAGTATATTTTTTATGTGGGTAGCCTCTTTTTTGGTTACTACATGATTCCATATGTGTTATTTCATAGTTTTGATGTCGTCACTAATATTCTACAATGTAGAAAATAGTAAAAATAAAGAAAAACCCTTGAATGAATATGTGTGTCTGAACTGTATATCTAGATACTGTAGCTACTCTACTGGTGCCAAAATTTGACTGTAGGGTGTCCGCAAATATAATTAAAAGTTTATCCTATTTATCTATGGCAACAATACTTATATGTTTCCCCTTTCGTCTCTGTCTGGTGTTATTTAGTTACTGGCTAGCTAGGTCTTCAGCCAGCATGGAACAAAAGGGGGGAGGGTTGTTTTAAACTCTGATGCAGTTGTCATGTCAACACATTAATTTGTGCTGTTGTGAATTGCATCACAAGACACATGCCAAACAGAGGGTATATAAAATGTTTCACATCATTGATGCAATTTCAATGTTTGAGTTGCTTTGTGTTTCACCAAATTTGCTAGAGATGTATTTACTGCAACACTCCTCATTGCATCCACGTTTATTGATTTAGGCATTTCAAAGAGCTTGTCAGTGAAGTCGAGCTCATGAATTTAAGCTCCCTGCCCACTTAGCATGTTTTTTTAAACTTCCTAGTACAGTGATTCTTCCTGTAAAAGTATTGTCATTCTGCAGCACACCTTGCGGGCTGCCGCAGAATTCTATGGCACATTATGTAATTGTCAGCCATTATTGCCATTAATGATAGTTTGTGCTAGTTTGACCACCAGAGGGCATCTTTGAGATGCATTTGATAGTCTTCAATATTGGCTGTACTAGAGAATTTAAAACCTTTTTTTGTAAGAACATAGTATATGGGATTGATTTTAAGAAATGCAGCTTAATTAATTAATATTATGGTGTCTCTATCCCAAGAAAAAACAAAAATGAAACCCTCCGTTAAGAAAATATGGCGCTATGTGACAGTCGGGAGTAGGCTACAGTACTAAGAGCATAACATTTCCACACCCTAATTGTAGTCTAACCAATACCCAAATGGAGATTCAGTGAAAATAACAATCTAATTGATTTATCAAGACCAGTCCCCATGCTTGTCTAAGAGCAGTGTGAAACGGTGCTGAAATAGTTGACCACACATGGGTAGGCTATTGCTTCAAATCCTATTGCTTCTAACTTCAATATGCTTTTTAAATAAATAAGACCTACACCACTTTTAAAAGCACATTACTCAACACTAGTGAGAGTCATGTTGCCTACCATAGGCCTATCTAAATATATTTTTTTCAATGATGTGACTCTCCGCTAATAATTACACTTAGAGGATTGGAGGATTCTAAATTAATATCTAAGGGGTACTTATCATTATGTCAAATCTGATCTATGAGAATATCTAAGGGGCTTTTATGTCATTCTAAATTAATAATAATAATAATAATCGCTTTGTTCAAAAAATAACAATATTTTGGAGAGGATTTTGTTTTCAAATAACCGAAAGTGAGCGAGAAAAAGGCCATTCTTGAACATGGGGTGAGACATTCTTACTAATTTGTAAATAAAGCCAGTTTGTTATTTAGAATGATTAATTTCTGTTTTTAGAGGGAGAGAAACCAAAAGCCCACCATTGCCGCATGGGTCTCCCAGTCACAGCCGGCACGGGTATCGAACCATCATCTGTAGCAACACAGTTTGCACTGCAATGCAGTGTCTTAGACCGCTGCACCACTCGGGAGGCCCCATCCACAAAGTTTTTAATGCTGATCAATTGCCTTGCACAAAGTATCTATTGGCCTGCTAGTAGCCCATAATGGCACTGTACAACGTGACCGGTCGAGAGTAGGCTACAGTAAGAGCAAAATAATCCTAACATTTCCACACCTTAATTGTAGTCTAACCAATACCCAAACAGAGATTCAATGAAAATAAAAATCTCATTGATTTATCAAGACCAGTCCCCATGCTTGACACAGAGTAGCGCAAAATGGTGCTGAAATAGTTGACCACACATGGGTAGGCTATTGCTTCAGATCCTATTGCGTCTAACTTCAATATGCTTTTTAAATAAATAAGACCTACACCACTTTTAACAGCACATTACTCAACGCTAGTGAGACTCATGTTGCCTACGGTAGGCCTACATTTATGTGCTTTCCGTTTGGAGTGGAAGTTGCTGTTGACTAAATTGCAACAAAAATTGCATCATAGTTTCACATGGAGACATTAGCCATCAAGAGTGACATTTTGACTCTGCAAAGCGACCTCCAAGTCAATTGAGGGCATCGGGGGAACACTTTTGGAACCTTATCGTGGAGGAAGAATATCCAAACAGGAGAAAAGTTGGCATGTACTTGACAGCATTTTTTGGATCTACCTACCTTTGCGAGTCAGCATTTTCAGACATGAAGATCAGCAAGTCAAAATACCGGTCCACTCAAACAGATGATCACCTGGACACCTGTTTGAAGCAAGTAATCAGTAGCTACAACCAAGACCATACTAAGCTTGCTGACAGCATGCAATGCAAATCATCCAACCAATAAGGTGAAATGTTATTTAATATTGGCAGGGGGGGTTAGGAAGAGGGTGGAAAGGTGGAAAGGAAGAGGGTGGAAAAAGTAGATCCTATGTAACTAATGTCTGGGCACCCCTGTAAAGAATTTATGTATGTCTTATGAATGACCAAAGGGGTCTGACTTTATAGAAAGTACAGCGTCTTATGATACAAGGCATTTATAGATGTGTTATGATTAACACGAAGGTGTTTCACTTCAAACTAAGTTTTACAGGACACTACATAAAGTGTCAATAAAAACATTCTGCTGATTTATGAAGGTTCTCATGATCCACAGGTTACTGTAGGGTGTGAGAGGTAGATAGATGGGTTGATGGACCTGCAAAGCATGTGTTTGTGTGTGTATCAGAGCCATGACGATTTGGATTAATCCAACCTGAGACTACCGCACCAGGTTTTCCTCTTCTGGTCAAATGCTGGAGACCAAGGCTTGATTACAACCTGTTACAATGGTGCCAACATTTTGTGGTTGTTCTTTCAGCAGGGGAGTGGGTAAATGTGTCAAATACCTAACTGGGCCCAGCACCGCACGGTATGGCACCTTATATTGTTGTGTGCATGATTGTGTGCTGAGGAACACATAACCTGGTTCCAGAAGAAAGCCACTTTCAATGTCCTTCTGTTCAATTTCCTTATGTATATTTACTGTTATTGCGCGCCCAGCACATATAAGCTTGAGATATCAACTAATTTAAGTTGGTCTTAGTGGGAGTGACAGATATCTATGGGAGTGACCATACTAAGTAAAGTGTTTCTCATGAGGCTATGTCCTTTGCTAGCAAAAATATTACCCCTGGTCGTCACTAGTAAACACAACCACAAATTCATAATTATGGTTAAACCCCAGCCATTTCCACAATTTATCTTCTTCAAACTGTAATTTAAACCTAACCCTAACCTTAACCCTAACCACACTGCTAACCTTATACCTAACCCTAACTTTAAATTAAATCCAAAAGCACATTTTTGTTATCATAGATTTTTAAGATTAGCCAATTTTTACTTTGTGGCTGTGCTATCTATTGGAAACCATTCACCCTGGCCTCCAGGGAGAAAAAAAAACAAGCCCTACCTTCCAGCTAGCTAGTAATTAGCAACGACATAGCTAGCTAGCTAATGGCTTCACCAAGAAGAAGAACGACTACACCCTCAAAATGTGTGGTCAACGTGTGTCATGCTTGTGGGGAAAACTATCCCAATAAGAGTTACAAACACAATCTCTTTATTGCGAAGACATGACACATGGGGGAAGGTGTTGTGGGAGATGATTGGTTGGTAGATTAAGCCAATGAGTAATGCGTCTCCCGACACTCTGTATTGGCTAACAAAGGCCAAATTTGATGGTTTGGCCTCAGACCTTCCGCACATTTGGGCAGAAGTGTCTGCGAACGAGATTAATGTGACAAACATGACTTCACGTTACAGCATGTTCCATCCTTCATCACAACATGTCACCTTTTATAAAGAACGTGTTCATATCATATTCGACATAGTGGGTTATGACACATTTGACATTGGTGACTATTGTCAAACAGTTATGCCACATTTAAAAACAATTTATAAAGCATTACATATGGCTTTAGGTGCTTTGAAACACATTTATGTAGTGCTTATGTAGGAACTATGACGCCTTTATAAGCTGAAAGTAATTTAAAGAAGAACCAAAACATGTAATGTGCAAAACAAATTTAAGATACATTTTAATATGCCGTGTTCAAACATAACATGATGAACAGGTGTCAGATGTGTGCGTACTGGTAGTGAAGTCAGGTGTGCAGGAGAGCAGAGATTTGTGAACAGGCGCACACTTTATTTAGGCAAAAGTGCAAAATGCGCAAAACAGTCACAATAATTATTTTTAACAATAAACATCTTCGTGAAAAATAACACGGGAAAAACAAGCCAGTCTGGCGCGTCAACAATACACACGTAACACAAACAATCTTACACAAAGACATGATGGGGAACAGAGGAATAAATACATGTAGATTGATTGGGGAATGAAAACCAGGTGTGCAGGGAACAAGACAAAACAAATGGATACATGAAAAATGGAGCGGCGATGGCTAGAAAGCCGGTGACGTTGACCGCCGAACGCCGCCCGAACAAGGAGAGGAGTGACAACAGGAATAACATTTACTCTCACAGGTGGCTGAAAATACATATTTGAAAGTCACGCCCCCAACAGGCCGCTGCTCCTGAAAATATCCTAGGATTACATTTTAAAAAACATCTTCTTGGTCAACCTAGCATGAAAGTGAATAAAAACCCAACAGATTGTGAAATTGACCCATGTTTGGGTAATCCAAAGGCGTGGCCTATTGGGGTCATGGCTTTCAGAGTTCACTTTTGGCCACCCGTGAGATTATATTTAATTAATCTTGTTACATTTGTTCACTACACATTTCTATTTTCCATCAACATTTACATTACATTTAAGTCATTTAGCAGACGCTCTTATCCAGAGCGACTTACAAATTGGTGCATTCACCTTATGATATCCAGTGGAACAACCACTTTACAATAGTGCATCTAACTCTTTTAAGGGGGGGGGAGGGGGGGGTTAGAAGGATTACTTTATCCTATCCTAGGTATTCCTTAAAGAGGTGGGGTTTCAGGTGTCTCCGGAAGGTGGTGATTGACTCCGCTGACCTGGCGTCGTGAGGGAGTTTGTTCCACCATTGGGGTGCCAGAGCAGCGAACAGTTTTGACTGGGCTGAGCGGGAACTGTACTTCCTCAGAGGTAGGGAGGCGAGCAGGCCAGAGGTGGATGAACGCAGTGCCCTTGTTTGGGTGTAGGGCCTGATCAGAGCCTGAAGGTACGGAGGTGCCGTTCCCCTCACAGCTCCGTAGGCAAGCACCATGGTCTTGTAGCGGATGCGAGCTTCAACTGGAAGCCAGTGGAGAGAGCGGAGGAGCGGGGTGACGTGAGAGAACTTGGGAAAGTTGAACACCAGACGGGCTGCGGCGTTCTGGATGAGTTGTAGGGGTTTAATGGCACAGGCAGGGAGCCCAGCCAACAGCGAGTTGCAGTAATCCAGACGGGAGATGACAAGTGCCTGGATTAGGACCTGCGCCGCTTCCTGCGTGAGGCAGGGTCGTACTCTGCGAATGTTGTAGAGCATGAACCTACAGGAACGGGTCACCGCCTTGATGTTAGTTGAGAACGACAGGGTGTTGTCCAGGATCACGCCAAGGTTCTTAGCACTCTGGGAGGAGGACACAATGGAGTTGTCAACCGTGATGGCGAGATCATGGAATGGGAAGTCCTTCCCCGGGAGGAAGAGCAGCTCCGTCTTGCCGAGGTTCAGCTTGAGGTGGTGATCCGTCATCCACACTGATATGTCTGCCAGACATGCAGAGATGCGATTCACCACCTGGTTATCAGAGGGGGGAAAGGAGAAGATTAATTGTGTGTCGTCTGCATAGCAATGATAGGAGAGACCATGTGAGGATATGACAGAGCCAAGTGACTTGGTGTATAGCGAGAATAGGAGAGGGCCTAGAACAGAGCCCTGGGGGACACCAGTGGTGAGAGCACGTGATGCGGAGACAGATTCTCGCCACGCCACCTGGTAGGAGCGACCTGTCAGGTAGGACGCAATCCAAGCGTGGACCTTGCCGGAGATGCCCAGCTCGGAGAGGGTGGAGAGGAGGATCTGATGGTTCACAGTATCAAAGGCAGCCGATAGGTCTAGAAGGATGAGAGCAGAGGAGAGAGAGTTAGCTTTAGCAGTGCGGAGCGCCTCCGTGACACAGAGAAGAGCAGTCTCAGTTGAATGACTAGTCTTGAAACCTGACTGATTTGGATCAAGAAGGTCATTCTGAGAGAGATAGCAGGAGAGCTGGCCAAGGACGGCACGTTCAAGAGTTTTGGAGAGAAAAGAAAGAAGGGATACTGGTCTGTAGTTATTGACATCAGAGGGATCGAGTGTAGGTTTTTTCAGAAGGGGTGCAACTCTCGCTCTCTTGAAGACGGAAGGGACGTAGCCAGCGGTCAAGGATGAGTTGATGAGCGAGGTGAGGTAAGGGAGAAGGTCTCCGGAAATGGTCTGGAGAAGAGAGGAGGGGATAGGGTCAAGCGGGCAGGTTGTTGGGCGGCCGGCCGTCACAAGACGCGAGATTTCATCTGGAGAGAGAGGGGATAAAGAGGTCAAAGCACAGGGTAGTGCAGTGTGAGCAGAACCAGCGGTGTCGTTTGACTTAGCAAACGAGGATCGGATGTCGTCGACCTTCTTTTCAAAATGGTTGACGAAGTCATCCGCAGAGAGGGAGGAGGGGGGAGGAGGGGGAGGAGGATTCAGGAGGGAGGAGAAGGTGGCAAAGAGCTTCCTAGGGTTAGAGGCAGATGCTTGGAATTTAGAGTGGTAGAAATTGGCTTTAGCAGCAGAGACAGAAGAGGAGAATGTAGAGAGGAGGGAGTGAAAGGATGCCAGGTCCGCAGGGAGGCGAGTTTTCCTCCATTTCCGCTCGGCTGCCCGGAGCCCTGTTCTGTGAGCTCGCAATGAGTCGTCGAGCCACGGAGCAGGAGGGGAGGACCGAGCCGGCCTGGAGGATAGGGGACATAGAGAGTCAAAGGATGCAGAAAGGGAGGAGAGGAGGGTTGAGGAGGCAGAATCAGGAGATAGGTTGGAGAAGGTTTGAGCAGAGGGAAGAGATGATAGGATGGAAGAGGAGAGAGTAGCGGGGGAGAGAGAGCGAAGGTTGGGACGGCGCGATACCATCCGAGTAGGGGCAGTGTGGGAAGTGTTGGATGAGAGCGAGAGGGAAAAGGATACAAGGTAGTGGTCGGAGACTTGGAGGGGAGTTGCAATGAGATTAGTGGAAGAACAGCATCTAGTAAAGATGAGGTCAAGCGTATTGCCTGCCTTGTGAGTAGGGGGGGAAGGTGAGAGGGTGAGGTCAAAAGAGGAGAGGAGTGGAAAGAAGGAGGCAGAGAGGAATGAGTCAAAGGTAGACGTGGGGAGATTAAAGTCACCCAGAACTGTGAGAGGTGAGCCATCCTCAGGAAAGGAACTTATCAGGGCGTCAAGCTCATTGATGAACTCTCCAAGGGAACCTGGAGGGCGATAAATGATAAGGATGTTAAGCTTGAAAGGGCTGGTAACTGTGACAGCATGGAATTCAAAGGAGGCGATAGACAGATGGGTCAGGGGAGAAAGAGAAAATGTCCACTTGGGAGAGATGAGGATCCCAGTGCCACCACCCCGCTGACCAGAAGCTCTCGGGGTGTGCGAGAACACGTGGGCAGACGAGGAGAGAGCAGTAGGAGTAGCAGTGTTATCATTGGTAATCCATGTTTCCGTCAGTGCCAAGAAGTCGAGGGACTGGAGGGAAGCATAGGCTGAGATGAACTCTGCCTTGTTGGCCGCAGATCGGCAGTTCCAGAGGCTGCCTGAGACCTGGAACTCCACGTGGGTCGTGCGCGCTGGTACCACCAGGTTAGAGTAGCAGCGGCCACGCGGTGTGAAGCGTTTGTATGGTCTATGCAGAGAGGAGAGAACAGGGATAGACAGACACATAGTTGACAGGCTACAGAAGAGGCTACGCTAATGCAAAGGAGATTGGAATGACAAGTGGACTACACGTCTCGAATGTTCAGAAAGTTTAAGCTTACGTTGCAAAAAATCTTATTGACTAAAATGATATAGTACTGCTGGCTGGTGAAATAGGCTAGCTAGCAGTGGCTGCGTTGTTGACTTTGTTTGAAAGTGTAGCTGGCTAGGTAACCTCGACAATTACTCTAGACTACACAATTATCTTGGATACAAAGACGGCTATGTAGCCAGCTAAGATCAAACAAATCAAACTGTTGTACTGTAATGAAATGAAATGTAATACTACCTGTGGAGCGAAGCGGAATGCAACTACTCGCTCCAACCCGGAAGTGCGTATCATAGAGGGAGAGGCAATAGAAGTGTTGTTTCTTGTATTATTGTCTTTTGTGTCTTTAGAGGACTGCTTCACCTTAATGTCCCCTTTCCCTTTTCTTCTGTCCTTATTTTGTCCCACTTTGTCCCTTCTTTGTCCCTTCTTCTCTTCTGCCAACTAGACACTCCTTGTTAGCTAGCTAGCTTCTTCCAGGAATGTCCCTAGCAACTGCCTAGCAACAGGTAAACAACTTAGCTAGCTAAGAAAACGGTATAATTTTATGAAAAATTGTTACTTTTTCAAAAGCCTTTCTTCTTTGTTAGCTGCTTGTTTGGTCTCCTATTCAGTTTGCAGTTTTCTTTTGATTTTTTTCGATGTACTTTACTCTAAAAAAACATTTAAATTTCAATATTTGTAGGAGCTCATCTTTTCAGCTGCTGCTGCTTAATTATGACATCATGTCATCACATTACACATTTTAATATAAAAATGAATAACATGATTATTTAACTATAATAACAAAGTGGTAACTATCCCAACATTGGGATATGCATTAGCACTTAAGGAATTCATTCTCTTGTCTACTCCTTACAAAAGCTACAAAAGTGTCAGTGCGCAACCTTAGCATGTTGATGTTACAACAGAACAGATGAACCAGAATGACGTTTACTCTCACATGTGGCCAAAAATAACGATATAAAAGCCACGCCCCTATTAAGCCACGCCTCCAGTCTTCTGACATTACCGGGTGGATCATAGCTCCATAACCCAGCATCAACAACCCAACTCAAAGAAAACAATGGGTTGTTTGTGACCCAACTGGCTGGGTCAAAATAACCCAACGTGTGTTCTGTCCAATATTTACCCAAATTGGGTTGTTTTTAATCCAGCATTTTTTGTGAGTAAAGGAGAAGGAGAAGTAGAGGAGGAGTAGTTGGATGAGTTCTCAAGGGGTTGAGTCTACAGCACTAGTAATTAGTTAGTTAACCTAGATGAGATTTTTGTAGTTCCAGCAGTTTAGATGAAAATGGCTGAATATGACATTGTAGTTATACAATCTTAAACAAAATACTACAAAAATACTGTTTGCATGCTTCAAACATACTGTACTTTCGTATTTTGAATTTATTTCACTAAAGAAGTATATACAGTACGTATTCATATACATACATTTCAGAAAAGTTCAAAACTTTTGCATCTTTGTCACAGAGCTGTATCACAGCTGGAGTACATATGATTTGGTTTTGTCATTGCTGCAACATGCTACACTTTAAACAATGCTCGGTTGCAAGCATTGGTTCACTTAGTTGGTTTCTTTAAAAACTGCTGGAATTTTGTGATATGACCCAGCGGGTCAGCTCAGAAGGCTGGAGGGATAGTTATTGTTAGCCATCCATAGGTAACATACATTGTTGCAGCTTTAATAATGCTTACAGAAGTATATGAGTTCCCTAAATGCCTATATATGTAAACCTAACATAATGAACAGGAATGACATTTGCTCTCACGGGTGGCCAATAAGATCTAGCCGAAAGCCACTGCCCTAATATACCACGCCTCCTGAAAACAACATAAGGATTATGTTAGAAAAGACCCAGCTGCTAGGTCAACCCAGCATGAGAGTATAAAATACTAAACTGATGGTTAAATTAACCCATGTTCGGGTAATCCCATCATCCCAACATGTTGGGTTATTCACGCAACCCAACTGGCTGGATCAAAATAACCCAACATGTGTTCTGTCCACTATTTAACCACCAGCACTGGGTTGCCAAAAAGCCTAAATTGGGTTGTTTTTAGCCTGTCATTTTTTAGACTGTACTTTTACATTTTTAGCTTGGCCTTTTTCCCTGCAAGACAGCTGTTACATTTCACTGGTGATTTGACGCTGGGTATCAAGGGCTCAACTTACACCTACAGTGCTGTACACCATTCCTCTCATACAATCAGTCGTTTTTTTATATAAAATAACTGGACTAGAAGTTTAATGCCCAGGTGGCCCAGCCAGAGAAAGCCTTGAATGTCAGGTTGACCAGCAGATAACCCCATCTTTAGATCTTTTGTCGGGGTGCAACAGTCCTCTTTCTCTGCAAAAACATGCTCTGTGAGGAGAAAGAGAGAGTAAACACAAGGTTTGGCTAAAAGAAAGCCATAGAAATGGACCATTACCATCTGGCCATGGAGAGTGGTAGATAGTTATTGCAACCATAAATGTGATGAATCTGAGGTTGTTCATTTTGAATACACTCCTGTTGCGACTGGAGTGGTGTGTCCATCTGGTACACTAACTTGGAATAAGAGCAACAGCAGTTTGTGCTGTGTTAAAACATTTGAGGAAATTGGGCTTTGCTGGCGAACACTTGGAACTATAACCGTACTTTTGCAATATCAAATTTACAAAACGAATGCACTTTTTCCCACTGCCCCTGCATCCCCAGGGACGGTGGACTTTAAACAGCTGTTTCACAAAATAGGAAGCCCTCTCCTGCTTTTCTACTACTGTTGTTATTCTCTCGATAGAGGCACAAAAATGTAAACAAATGGGAGGCAGCCTTCGTCAGCAACACGGAGAGACTATTTTTCCGCTGTTGATGTTTTTCACTAGGAGGCAGGGGAATAACTTTAGAGAGCACTGAAACATGACTCTGTAACACTGATTCTAATCGATGAGATTGACATGAAGAAATACTATGTCCAAGTAGAACTAGCTAACTTTCCTCGCGTTTTATTCTTCTCTTTTTGAACGTTGTTGTTTACTTGGCACAGTTATTGATATTTGCGGTTTAGAACTACAAAGAGAGTGTTTTAAAATTCAACACAATACAGTTTAATGTGCCTCTTTAGGACAGTGGTAGTCGCTGGTCACATTCTTGCACTGTGGAGTCATTTGATATTCTATTATGGCCTAGAGTGGGAATAGGGCTTACACTCAGCTCTCAATGTAATTGTCCAAAGCATGCTGCAGAAATACAACCCAGAATTCCATATAGTATCAAAGTTCAGTTTTTCCAACCAAGTTCTTTTACAATACAGGAATGTCAGCAATATCATGAGGTTCAGTAGGTTTATAGTATTACTCTAGTCAGTGTAACTGGTGTTGTTATCAGGGCTATCTCTACCCTGCGTGTTGATAGGGGTGTGGGGGCGAGGAGGAGTTGGCCCCTAATGACGCCCCTGGGTGCTGTTAGCTGAAATGGGAGCCACGGGCCCTTAAACCTGAAAAGGAAGGTGCGCAGAGCAGAAACGTGACCCAGTCCTGGGACTGATGGAGGAGTGGGGAGTGAGGAGTCCAGCAAGGTGTTCAGCCATTCAGTCTAGCTGCCTGACTGGACTGGTCTGCCCTGCTCTGGCTGGTGGTGTCTGCTTGTACTGCTGCCTGCCTGCTGTGGACAGGCCACATCCTGCCCCTTCATCACCCCCCTCGTACCTCCTCCCTCTCCCACATATCCCCCTGCTGCACCCTGTCCTTGGATTTTCTTAGTTCTTCCACACCCTTCCTCCCTCCCACGGCTCTCCTCCTGCCACACCTTGCCCTCTCTCTCTCTCAATTCAATTTCAATGTAAGGGCTTTTTTGGCATGGGAAACATATGTTTACATTGCCAAAGCAAGTGAAATTGATAATAAATAAAAGTGAAATAAACAATAAAAAATGAACAGTAAACATTACACTTACAAAAGTTCCAAAAGAATAAAGACATTTCAAACGTCATATTATGTATATATACAGTGTTGTAATGATGTACATTACATCTCTCAATTCAATTCAAAGGGCTTTATTGGCATGGGGAAAATATGTCTACGTTGCCAAATCATGTGAAATAGATAATAAACAAAAGTGAAAAAATTATGTGCAAATAGTTAAACTACAAAAGGGAATTTACAATGGTGTTTGTTCATCACTGGTTGCCCTTTTCTTGTGGCAACAGGTCACATATCTTGCTGCTGTGATTGTACACTGTGGCATTTCACCCAATAGATATGGGAGTTTATCAACATTTGATTTGTTTTTGAATTCTTTGTGGGTCTGTGTAATCTGAGGGAAATAGTTGTCTCTAATATGGTCAATCATTTGGCAGAGGATTAGGAAGTGCAGCTCAGTTTCCACCTCGTTTTGTGGGCAGTGTTCACACAGCCTCTCTTCTCCCGAGAGCCGGGTCTGCCTACGGGGGCCTTTCTCAATAGCAAGGCTATGCTCACTGAGTCTGTACATAGTCAAAGCTTTCCTTCATTTTGGGGCAGTCACAGTGGTCAGGTATTCTGCCACTGTGTACTCTCTGTTTAGGACCAAATAGCATTCTAGTTTGCTCTGTTTTTTTGTAAATTCTTTCCAATGTATCAAGTAATTATCTTTTAGTTTTCTCATCATTTGGTTGGGGCTAATTGTGTTGCTATCCTGGGGCTCTGTAGGGTCTGTTTGTGTTTGTGAGCAGAGCCCACAGAGCAGATTGCTTAGGGGACTCTTCTCCAGGTTAATCTCTCTGTAGGTGATTGCTTTGTTATGGAAGGTTTGGGAATTACTTCCTTTTAGGTGGTTGTAGAATTGAACGTCTCTTTTCTGGATTTTGATAATTAGTGGGTATCAGCCTAATTCTGCTCTGTATGCATTATTTGGTGTTTTACGTTGTACACAGAGGATATTTTTTTGCAGAATCTGCATGCAGAGTCTCAATTTGGTGTTTTTCCCATTTTTCCCATTCTTGATTGGTGAGCAGACCCCAGACCTCACAACCATAAAAGGCAATGGGATCTATAACTGATTCACGTGTTTTTAGCCAGATCCTAATTGGTATGTCGAATTTTATGTTCCTTTTGATGGCATAGAAGGTCCTTCTTGCCTTCTCTCTCAGATCGTTCACAGCTTTGTGGAAGTTACAGTACCTTTGGGGCTGATGTTTAGGCCGAGGAATGTATTCTCTCTCTCTCTCTGTCTCTCCTAATTGAATTAACTGTGTTGGCGTGAAGGCAGCAGATTCCTGAACCCAGTGAAGCTGCGCTCTCTTTTGAAGGACGGCTGACTCTCTCTCTCTCACTGCTGCTTTGTTAGATGCCTGCAGAAAGTAGGGGTATTTCCTGCCTTCACAGGAAGCGCTGTATTGAAAACAGATTTTCCAGAGAGGAGAGGAGAGCACCATGTGATCGGGCTGCTGATTTCCTGTTAATCACTCACAACCACAGCCTCACCTCGCCCAGATAGGTGCTGTATGCTGCAGGGAGAAGCTCTTTGAAGCTCATCTGCCCTGCCTCTCTCTTTCTCTCTCTCACTATCTCACTGGATAAAAAATTATCTGTGAAGAACACAGACGGCTTGTGCTTTCTGTTGTTCCTCTTTTCTTTGTTTGGTAGAGGTGGCTTTTTATCATTGTTTTAAAGATCCATTGCAGCAGTTTTTTTTATCTCAATGTCAAATCATTTCTGGGTAACAATTAAGTACCTTACTGCGTTTGTTTTAAATTAAAATGGTAAAAAAATATAAAAAAAATTGCTTCTTAGCTAAGAGCAATTTCTCAAGCATGAATTTAGCTTAAACTGTCTGGGAGGGGTCTGAGTGGGGAGGGGAAAGGTGAAAACTAGCTGTTATTTTGCAAAGCGGTTTGGGACTCTCTTTCTTATTGGTCTATTAACTCATTTATTCACCAGGCAGGCTGAGATTTCAGACTGTCTTTTCAAACTGTTCTTGCACCAAAAGGCCATTATCATAATTTTCCAAATTCCACAGTATTATCCCAACCTCATAGTATATATAAACCCTTATGTTTGAATTTGGGTATGTTAGTGTTTACTCATTGGCATTTGTCCACTACACATGGGTGTTGACTTCATCATTACCCAGTCTCACCCTGGTGTGGATTGTCTTCTTTGTTACAGGGTGTGTCACTTAGGCCTACTTCAAAGTATGTAGCAGCAGGATCCCTCACCTGTGCATAACACATGCAGAATACAATGGCCAGGAGATTACCATTGAATAGAAACAGCTCCTCTATACACTCTTAGAAAAAAGTGTTCCAAAAGTGTTCCCTCGGCTGTCCCCATTGGATAAACCTTTTTGGTTCCAGACAGAACCATTTTGGGTTTCATGTAGAATCCTCTATGGAAAGGATTCTACATGGAACCGAAAATGGTTCTAACTGGAACCAAAAGGGTTCTTCAAAGGGTTATCCTATGGGGAAAGCCGAAGAACCCTTTAAATGTTCTAGATATCACCTTATTTTCTGAGAGTAATAACTTCACATCTACATTAATTTAGTCAGTGTAGAGCTGGTCTATGGGTTCCATATGTTTAATAATTTTACATATCCTCATTAATTTAGCCAGTAACGTTATGACTCCAGCCCATAAACTCAGCATGCATACTCACTGTGAGCCAAACCATAAAGCCATGAGGGTTTTCAGTGGGTTTCAATGGCTCCTCTGTGAAATGTATTTTCAAATCATCTTCAATCCACATCTTCAAACCACATTTCTCCAAACAGATTAGACAGATATAAACCCTGTCATGGTCTGGTAAAAGAGAATGAGAGAGATAGAGAGCAGCGGTGATCGCAGGCTATTACTGTTTCTTTTGTGGGATTAACCCTTGATGTTTCCCCATCATCAAAGAGTCCCTGCGATCCTGGCGTCCATCCAGATCTCTCCATACACACATATCCCACCCTGCAGCCCTGCAGTCTGCTCTGCTCCATAAGAACACTAAGTGACTATAGCGTACTCTCCCATGTGTTTCCTCTTGAGCCCCTTTGCTAGCTTTCCTACGTAGTTGGTTGCTGAAGGTGGAATTTTAGCCGACCATTACATAGCTTGAAAAAGGCCACAGATGGAACTATTTTTACAACCTGCTTTTCGTCGAGACTCTGTACTCTACGGGACAGGAGCGTTTTACCCATGATTTGAACCCATGAGTTGAAATCCCTCAAGATGATCAGTGACTCACTGTTCTTTACGTAATACTTCCTGATTGGACACATGCTACTCTGTAGCTGACACTGTGGATGGGCTCGAGTAATTAAATCAGTGGGAGTGTATCTCTTTGTTTTGCCCTTTATTGTCTCAATGTGGAGGGTAATGTTTTGCTCTGAGGCTAATCTGTAGTCATAGCTACAGCATATGTCCATAAGGTAATATATACAGTGCCTTCGGAAAGTATTCAGACCCCTTGACTTTTCCACATTTTAATAACTTACAGCCTTGTTCTAAAATGGATTAAATAAATAAAAAATCCTCAGCAATCTACACACAATACCCCATATTGACAAAGCAAAAACAGGTTTTAAGAAATGTTTGCAAAAATTTTTTTTACATAGGTATTCAGATCCTTTACTGTGAGACTCGCAATTGAGCTCAGGTGCATCCTGTTTCCATTGATCGTCCTTGAGATGTTTCTACAACTTGACTGGAGTCCAGCTGTGGTAAATTCAATTGATTAGACATGATTTAGAATGCACACACCTGTATATATAAGGTCCCACAGTTGACAGTGCGTGTCAGAGCAAAAACCAAGCCTTGAGGTCGAAGGAATTGTCCGTAGACCTCTGATACAGGAATGTGTCAAGACACAGATCTGGGGAAGGGTACCAAAAACATTTCTGCAGCATTGAAGGTCCCCAAGAACACAGTGGCCTCCATAAAGTTTAAATGGAAAAAGTTTGGAACGACCAAGACTCTTCCTAGAGCTGGCCACCCGGCCAAACTTAGCAATTGGGGAGAAGGGCCTTGGTCAGGGAGGTGACCAAGAACCCAATGGTCACTGACAGAGCTCTAGAGGTCTTCTGTGTAAATGGGAGAACCTTCCAGAAGGACAACCATCTCTGCAGCACTCCACCAATCAGGCCTTTGTGTTAGAGTGGCCAGACGGAAGCCACTCCTCAGTAAAAGGCACATGACAGCCTGCTTGGAGTTTGCCAAAAGGCACCTAAAGACTCTCAGACCATGAGAAACAAGATTCTCTGGTCTGATTAACCAAGATTGAACTCTTTGGCCTGAATGCCAAGCATCATGTCTGGAAGAACCCAGGCACCATACCTACGATGAAGCATGGTGGTGGCAGCATCATGTTCTAGGTATGTTTTTCTGCGTCAGGAACTGGGAGACTAGTCAGGATCGAGGCGAAGATGAACAGAGCAAAGTACAGAGTGATCCTTGATGAAACCTGCTCCAGAGCACTCAGTACCTCAGACTGGGGTGAAGGTTCACCTTCCAACAGGACAACGACCCTAAGCACACAGCCAAAACAACGCAGGAGTGGCTTCTGGACAAGTCTGACAATGTCCTTGAGTGGCCCAGGCAGAGCCCGGTCTTGAACCTGATCAAACATCTCCAGAGAAACCTGAAAATAGCTGTGCAGCAAAGCTCCACATCTAACATGACAGAGCTTGAGAGGATCTGCAGAGAAGAATGGAAGAAACTCCCCAAATACAGGTGTGCCAAGCTTGTAGCGTCATACCCAAGAAGACTCGATGCTGTAATCACCGCCAAAGGTGCTTCAACAAAGTACCGAGTAAAAGGTCGGAATACTTATGTAAATGTAATATTGAAGTTTTTGATTTCTATACATTTGGGGGAAAAAATTAAAAAATCTATTTTTGTTTTGTCATTTTGGGGTATTGTGTGTAGATTGACGTGGGGGGGGAAACTGTAACGTAACAAAATGTGGAGAATGTCAAGGGGTCTGAATATTTCCGAAGGCACTGTACAGTGTATGTTGTTATCATAGTAATGATGTTGACATGTATTAGCCAGGTATTGCTCCATAACAGGCTCATAGTCATGGTATACCAATGTGCCTCTGAATGTGCCCGTTATATAAATCTAGAAAACAGATGAAAACATTTACTTATTTCATGCAAATGTTTCCTTGAGGAATTTTAGTAAGATGACTAAAACAACATGGCATCTGATGTGCTATTTTGTTCCAATGGAAATCAGAGAAAGCGAAACCTATTGATATTGGCTGATATGGTATAAACCTATCCATGTGGTATTTGAATTAGACTTTTCAAACTTTATCATCTGATAGTGAGATGCTTTCTTCACACATATAAACTCAGCAAAAAAAGAAACGTTCCTTTTTCAGGACCCTGTCTTTCAAGGAAGATTTCTAAAAATCCAAATACCTTCACAGATCTTCATTGTAAAGGGTTGTAAACACTGTTTCCCATGCTTGTTCAATGAACCATAAACAATTAATGAACATGCACCTGTGGAACGGTCATTAACACACTAACAGCTTACAGACGGTAGGCAATTAAGGTCACAGTTACGAAACATTAGGACACTAAAGAGGCCTTTCTACTGACTCTGAAAAACACCAAAAGAAAGATGTCCAGGGTCTCTGCTCATCGGCGTGAACGTGCCTTAGGCATGCTGCAATGAGGCATGAGGACTGCAGATGTGGCCAGGGCAATAAATTGCAATGTCCGTACTGTGCGACGCATAAGACAGCGCAACAGGGAGACAGATGGACAGCTGATCGTCCTCGCAGTGGCAGACCACGTGTAACAACACCTGCACAGGATCGGTACATCCGAACATCACACCTGCAGGACAGGTACAGGATGGCAACAACAACTGCCCGAGTTACACCAGGAACGCACAATCACTCCATCAGTGCTCAGACTGTACGCAATGGGCTGAGAGAGGCTGGACTGAGGGCTTGTAGGCCTGTTGTAAGGCAGGTCCTCACCAGACATCACCTGCAACAACGTCGCCTATGGGCACAAACCCACCGTAGCTGGACCAGACAGGACTCGCAAACAGTGCTCTTCACTGACGAGCCGCGGTTTTGTCTCACCAGGGGTGATGGTCGGATTCATTCATTTATCGTCGAAGGAATGAGCATTACACCATGGCCTGTACTCGATTTGGAGGATGAGGGTCCATCGTGGTCTGGGGCTGTGTGTCACAGCATCTTCGGACTGAGTTTGTTGTCATTGCAGGCAATCTCAACGCTGTGCGTTACAGGGAAGACATCCTCCTCCCTCATGTGGTATCCTTCCTGCAGGCGCATCCTGACATGACCCTCCAGCATGACAATGCCACCAGCCATACTGCTCGTTCTGTGTGTGATTTCCTGCAAGACAGTAATGTCAGTGTTCTGCCATGGCCAGCGAAGAGCCCAGATCTCAACCTCATTGAGCACGTCTGGGACGTGTTGGATCGGAGGGTGAAGGCTAGGGCCATTCCCCTCAGAAATGTCCAGGAACTTGCAGGTGCCTTGGTGGATGCGTGGGGTAACATCTCACAGCAAATTTGTTGCAGTCCATGAGGAGGAGATGCACTGTAGTACTTAATGCAGCTGGTGGCCACACTAGATACTGACTGTTACTTTTGATTTTAACACTCCCTTTGTTCAGGAACACATTATTCCATTTCTGTCAGTCACATGTCTGTGGAACTTGTTCAGTTTATGTCTCAGTTGTTTAATCTTGTTATGTTCATACAGATATTTACACGTTAAGTTTGCTGAAAATAAACGCAGTTGACAGTGAGAGGACATTTCTTTTTCTGCTGAGTTTACATACATACGCACCTCTCCAGGCAAAGCCACCAGTCCCCGTGACCGTGTAACTTCAACAGACCCTCTCTGTGGGTGATAATGACACACAATAACACGGACACACAAGTGTCTTTCACATCATGCTTATTATGATTTAGGTACAGTAATGACTCTGAATAGCCCATATCAGTGAAAAGAAACATTAAACTCTCACCGGTTTCAAAAAAGACTGACCTCTTCACTACAGTATGCATTTCTCTGGTCCTTTCCTCTATTCTTTGTTCAGTTAGATTGAGGGAGAAACATGTGGGATTTATTAAATCTATTCACCCATTCCCCCTCGATTTCAATTTCATTTTAAGGGGCTTTATTGGCATTGGAAACATATGTTTACATTGCCTAAGCAAGTGAAATAGATAATTAAAACAGTAGACATTACACTCACAAAAGTTCAAAAAGAATAAAGACAATTTCAAATGTCATATTATGTCTATATATGGTGTTGTAATGATGTGCAAATAGTTAAAATACAAAGGGAAAATAAATAAACATAAATATAGGTTGTATTTTACAATGGTGTTTGTTGATGCTGTGATTGTATACTATGGCATTTCACCCAATAGATATGGTAGTTTATCAACATTTGATTTATTTTCGAATTCATTGTGGGTCTGTGTAATCTGAGAGAAATATTTGTCTCTAATATGGTCATACATTTGGCAGGAGGTTAGGAAGTGCAGCTCAGTTTCCACCTAATTTTGTGGGCAGGGTCTGCCTACGGGGGCCTTTCTCAATAGCAAGGATATGCTCACTATGTATCGACATAGTCAAAGCTTTCCTTAATTTTAGTTGTAAATTGTTGTAAATTTGTTCCAATGTGTCAAGAATGATCTTTTAGTTTTCTCATGATTTGGTTGGGTCTAATTGTGTTGCTGCAATGGGGCTCTGTGGGGTCTGTTTGTGTTTGTGAACAGAGCCCCAGGATTAGCTTGCTTAGGGGATCTTCTCCAGGTACATTTTTCTGTAGGGGATGGCTTTGTTATGGAAGGTTTGGGAATCGCTTACTTTTAGGTGGTTGTAGAATTTAACAGATTTTTTTCTGAATATTGATCATTAGCGGGTATTGGCCTAATTCTGCTCTGCATGCATTATTTGTTGTTTTACGTTGTACAATGAGGATACTTTTGCAGAATTCTGCATGCAGATTTGGTGTTTGTCCTTTAATGTGAATTCTTGGTTGGTGAGCGGACCCCAGACCTCACAACCATAAAGAGCAATGGGTTCTATAACTTATTTTAAGTATTTTTAGCCAGATCCTAATATGGTATGTCATATTTTATGTTCCTTTTGATGGCATAGAAGGTCCTTCTTGCCTTGTCTCTCAGATCATTCACAGCGTTGTGGAAGTTACCTGTGGCGCTGATGTTAAGGCTGAGTTGTGTATAGTGTTTTGTGTGCTCGAGGGCAAAAGTGTCTAGACGGAATTTGTATTCGTGGTCCTGGAAACTGGACCTTTGTTGGAAAACCATTCTTTTTGTCTTACTGACAGAATCTGTGCAGAAGATCTAGGTGCTGCTGTTGGCACTTCTTGGTTGGGGACAGAAGAACACGATCATCAGCAAACAGTAGACGTCTGACTTCAGATTATAGTAGGGTGAGGACGGGTGCTGCAGACTGTTCTAGTGCTTTGCCAATTCGTTGATATACAGTTGAAGTCGGAAGTTTACATACACTTAGGTTGGAGTCATGAAAACTCGTTTTTTAACCACTCCACAAATTTCTTGTTAACAAACTATAGTTTTGGCAAGTCGGTTAGGACATCTGCTTTGTGCATGACACAAGTCATTTTTCCAAAAATTGTTTACAGACAGATTATTTCACTTGTAACTCACTGTATCACAAATTCAGTGGGTCAGAAGTTTACATACACTAAGTTGACTGTGCCTTTAAACAGCTTGGAAAATTCCAGAAAATTATGTCATGGCTTTAGAAGCTTCTGATATGCTAATTGACATAATTTGAGTCCATTGGAGGTGTACCTGTGGATGTATTTCAAGGCCTACCTTCAAACTCAGTGCCTCTTTGCTTGACATCATGGGAAATCTAAATAAACCAGCTAAATAAGACGTCAGAAAAAAATTGTGGACCTCCACAAGTCTGGTACATCCTTGGGAGCAATTTCCAAACACCTGAAGGTACCATGTTCATCTGCACAAACAATAGTACGCACGTATAAACACCATGGGACTACGCAGCCGTCATACCGCTCAGGAAGGAGATGCGTTCTGTCTCCTAGAGATTAATGTACTTTGGTGCGAAAAGTGCAAATCAATCCCAGAACAACAGCAAAGGACCTTGTGAAGATGCTGGAGGAAACAGGTACAAAAGTATCTATACCCACAGTAAAATGAGTCCTATATCAACATAACCTGAAAGGCCGCTCAGCAAGGAAGAAACCACTGCTCCAAAACCTCCATAAAAAAGCCAGACTACGGTTTGCAACTGCACATGGGGACAAAGATTGTACTTTTTGGAGAAATATCCTCTGGTCTAATGAAACAGAAATAGAACTGTTTGGCCATAATGACCATCGTTATGTTTGGATGAAAAAGGGGGAAGCTTGCAAGCCGAAGAACACCATCCCAACCATGAAGCACGGGGGTGGCAGCATCATGTTGTGGGGGTGCTTTGCTGCAGGAGGGACTGCTGCACTTCACAAAATAGATGGCATCATGAGGATGCAAAATGATGTGGATATATTGAAGCAACATCTTAAGACATCAGTCAGGAAGTTAAAGCTTGGTCGCAAATGGGTCTTACAAATGAACAATGACCCCAAGCATACTTCCAAAGTTGTGGCAAAATGGCTTAAGGACAACAAAGTCAAGGTATTGGAGTGGCCATCACAAAGCCCTGACCTCAATCCTATAGAAAATTTGTGTGCAGAACTGAAAAAGCATGTGCGAGCAAGGAGGCCTACAACCTGACTCAGTTACACCAGCTCTGTCAGGAGGAATGGGCCAGAATTCACCCAACTTATTGTGGGAAGCTTGTGGAAGGCTACCTGAAACGTTAGACCCAAGTTAAACAAGTTCAAGGCAATGCTACCAAATACTAATTGAGTGTATGTAAACTTCTGACCCACTGGGAATGTGATGAAAGAAATAAAAGCTGAAATAAATAATTCTCTCTATTATTATTCTGACATTTCACATTCTTAAAATAAAGTGGTGATCCTAACTGACCTAAGACATGGAATTTTTACACGGATTAAATGTCAGGAATTGTGAAAAACTGAGTTTAAATGTATTTGGCTAAAGTGTATGTAATCTTCTGACTTCAACTGTATATGTTGAAGAGGGTGGGGCTTAAGCTGTATCCTTGTCTCATCCCCCGGCCCTGTTGAGACAAATGTGTGTTTTTGCCAATTTTAACCGCACACTTGTTGTTTGTGTACCTAACACCACTTTACATCAATTTGTATAGCAGACCCTCATGCCAAATTGAGTCGAAAGCTTTTTTTTAAATCAACAAAGAATGAGAAGACCTTGCCTTTGTTTTGGTTTGTTTGTTTGCCAATTAGGGTCTGCAAGGTGAAAACGTGGTCTGTTGTATGGTAATTTGGTAAAAAGACAATTTTATATTTGCTCAGTACATTGTTTTCGCTGAGGAAATGTATGAGTCTGCTGTTAATGATAATGCAAAGGATTTTCCCAAGGTTGCTGTTGACGCATATCCCCCGGTAGTTATTGGGGTCAAATTTGTCTCCACTTTTGTGGATTGGGATGATCAGTCATTGGTTCCAAATATTTGGGAAAATGCCAGAGCTGAGGATGATGTTAAAGATGTTAAAGAGTTTAAGTATTGCCAATTGGAATTTGTGGTCTGTATATTTTATCATTTCATTTAGGATACCATCAACCCAACAGGCCTTTTTAGATTGGAGGGTTTGTATTCTGTCCTGTAATTCATTCAATGTAATTGATTGAATAATCCAGTGGGTTCTAGTAGTCTTTAATAGTTGATTCTACAATTTGTATTTGATCATGTATATGTTTCTGCTGTTTGTTCTTTGTTATAGATCTGTATCCTTCTGTTCACATGGAGGTGTTAGGGTAAGAGAGGTGTAGAGTGGTGGCAGACCAGTATAGTGCCCCAGGCCAAGCCTCTCATTAGTGTGCTAATTAGCTTGTATGCTGCTGCCACAGCTCCCAACCACAGCTCCTGGGGTTTCTGATGGGGTTACTGCTGCTTCTGAGCTCAGCACTCTGTCTCAGTGTTAGTACTGGCCAATGTTATGATTTCACACGCACATATACACAGCCGGACTTACTGTATGTTATGTGACAGGTGGTGAGAGGCCTCATGCAGTCTCACCCTCAGATCTCTACTCCAGATGAGACGGATTACTCACAGACACACTCAGATCTCCATTGCAGAACAAGGCTAGACAGGCCCGGAGGATAAAAGACAGGCTTAACAAAGGCCTTGCTCTTCTTAAGGTTTTGGGCAGTTCAAGATCTGTGCATGAACGTGTGTGTGCGTGTGTGCATTTGTCCCCCTTAGGACACCAATAAGTTCATCTTAAAGTTAAAGATGCATGCTTAGGGTAGAACACATGGAACACGTCCAGTTTTGTAATGGAAAATTACGAATAAAATGTATCTTTATTGGTCTTAAATTCCACATTAATGTAGTAGTAAGCAATTGGAAAAACCCTGTGGAGGTCTACAGGCTGTGGTTTCAGATGGTGTTTACTGCTGCTAATGACCTGGTGTGTTTATGCTGAGAGAGTTAAGAAAGTCTTGTGTGAAACGACATAATGTAAATGACCATCCCCCATGGGAAAAAGCTGAGACGGAAATAAATGATGTTTAACATTTTCCAACATTTAATCTTCCAATATTACAGCAGGCCCAAAGCATGAAAATAATGTCAGTCTAAATAAATATATAAAAGGTCTCCCTGCGGAACAAATTGGATGTAATGCCGTCCAATCCGAAGTATCCTCGGTATGCCCTGGCCTAATTTTCCTCTGGTCGTCTAAGAAATCTGACTTAAACGTGACTTGTGTGTGTGCGCGTGTGTGTCCGTGTGTGTGTGTGTTTTTGTCCTACTCAGAATTCAAAAGCCTATTTTTCCTATGGTCAAGATTACTGTAAAAGGCAGTAAGTCATAATAACAGGGGGACAGTGTAGTTCCATGTGTCAGCTAAAGAGGCAGAAGGGCAACACTGTAACAATACCCCCCTCACTTATGGTACATTCATACACCCTCACTTTCCCTGTTGTTACACTGAATAGAATTTGCAGAGGTTGCCTGCAGGATATGGCTTCTGAGGAAGGCTAGAATGTATGCCTCTGGCAAGGCAGCCTTTTGGACTGCTGACAATAAAACACACACACCTAAGCACTTGCACAAACTTGCAGTACGCACACTCCAACTCTATCACACACAAGCACTTACACAGTCATATTTGTCTGACTGTGCAAGTGTTCATACACAGCCTAACAATAGTGTCATGAAACCATGTAGCATTGCCTTGTTTGTGCATAAAACTACAACCTCATTCGGTTGACTCCAAAAATTCTTGACTGGTTGATAAGCAGATGTTTTTTGGTGCTTGTGCGCGCATGCTTGTGTTAGTGTGTGTGTGTCAGGGTTAATCCCAGATAAACAGAGAGGAGGACAGGGAGACATGTGTTGCTGCTGGTCAGCTGAGGCAGCTGAGAGTCGGTCAGAGAAAACTGGAGGGCTGCCGATCAGATGCCTGCAAGCTCAGAGGTCTCTGGATGTTGAGACAGTCATTCCAATTCCCTACTGTGACATGTATGGCGAAATAAATCATGAAACTGACAACTGTTGCGCCTTTCCCCAAATTTGAGACCAGTTTACACAATTGCTATTACCAAAGCTTTGCTAACCCACAAGCTTTGGTCTGTATTTGGCCCTTCGTATAGAACAGGAGAAGTTTAGATGTTAGTATTGGTTTTATATAACACACATGATGACCTGTGATACAGTAGCCTAACCACTCTTGTGTTTGAGGGCTTGCACAGGTGTGTGTTTATTTTGGTATCGTCAATGTGATGGTTTGTGACCCTGGCTGCGTAAGAGAGTTTTGACGTCCTACACACCGTCCTTGTAGGTGTAGTAATGAACAATGTTGAGTATCTGTCTGTAACTGACAGGGGAAGTATATTAGGTATGGGTCACAAACTGGCATGCGGTGGCAGTCAACAACAGCATCATAAAGTAGAAAGTAGGAACTCATTTAGATCGAAAAGGAAGTCCCGCAGTGCAGATAGTTCAATGTGCTGTTTTTTAGGAATCCTATAAAAAAATATATATTTGTTTTTATATTGTTATGCATAGTTTCTGTCTGTAACTGACAGGGGACCCCAATGGAAACAAGTCCTATGGCTTTATTGTGTTAATATCCTCAACCGTTTTTGGTGTACGTATCTGTTGCCGGGTGTAAAGTGAATGTATTTGAAATTGTCAAAAATAAAATACAATAATTAAAATCATACTATAACAAATGGTGACTGTCTTACCAATGAAACTAGTAGGCGCTTTGGTATCACATGCACTTATGTCAGTCTCCTTAAGACTACAGAATTGGCAGTGTTCAACCTTGACTTTTAACAGAACACAACATAACAGATGACATGACAATTTGTGTCATGGGAGGCCAAAAAGCACTAAGACAAAGCCACACACCCCAGAACCATCAATTCCAAGTATTCCAATAGGCTGCCGCCGCTACAATATATTTTGCTAAAAGCACTAACATGCATAAAAAAAAGACTAAATACATGATACATTATCACTCATGTAGTGACCCCATGGCTTTCATGTGCATATTACAAATAACTACTAACGAACTTGACGACAGATTTGCAACCAATGTCCAACGGGCAAAACTTAACGTGTACTGGGTTGTTCCACGAAATGAGTGCCTTTTGCGTTCCGTTTGATATGCTAAGTAGAAATTATGCAACAATATTGAATTTTTGAAAGCCTGTTAAATTAAATAAAGTACCCTTCAATATAGAACACATGGAGAATTAAATACATTTGATTTTCAATATGAATAAAGACTTAACATTTTGACATGTCCTTCCATGCACCCTCAGTGACTTCTGGGAAGATTTTAATTCTCAAATCATAGTGTGAAAGCAGGTGAGCTGATGATAGTCTTTTTGGCAATTTTCTGGTGAAAAACTGAGCGGGTCGAGCATAACACGTCAAACCCTGTTACCCATAGATAGACAGGCTAGGAATGTTTTAACAATACATGTTTTTAAATGTGAATCTTGTATTCAATTGCCCTTCCCTGTTGCGCAAAACAAGCTTTTAACTAGTTTTAACTATCAATCAATAAAATGTATTTATAAAGCCCTTTTTACATCAGCCGATGTCACAAAGTGCTGTACAGAAACCCAGCCTAAAACCCCAAACAGCAAGCAATAAAGATGTAGAAGCACGGTGGCTAGGAAAAAACTCCCTAGAAAGGCCAGAACATAGGAAGAAACCTAGAGAGGAACCAGGCTCTGAGGGGTGGCCAGTCCTCTTCTGGCTGTGCCGGGTGGAGATTATAACAGAACATGGCCAAGATGTTAAAACGTTTATAGATGATCAGCAGGGTCAGATAAAAATGATCAAAGTGGTTGTAGAGGGTTCAACAGGTCAGCACCTCAGGAGTAAATGTCAGTTGGCTTTTCATAGCCGATCATTAGAGACAGCAGGTGCGGTAGAGAGAGAGTTCAAAACAGCAGGTTCGGGACAAGGTAGCACGTCCAGTGAACAGGTCAGGGTTCCATAGCCGCAGGCAGAACAGTTGAAACTGGAGCAGCAGCATGACAAGGTGGACTGGGGACAGCAAGGAGTCATCAAGCCAGGTAGTCCTGAGGCATGGTCCTAGAGCGCCGGTCCTCCGAGAGAAGAGAGAGAGAGAGAAAGACAGAGAGAAAGAGAGAGAGAATTAGGGAGCATACTTAAATTCACACAGGACACAGGATAAGACAGGATAAATACTCCAGATATAACAGACTGACCCTAGCCCCCCGACACAAACTATTGCAGCATAAATTCTGGAGGCTGTTGGAGGGCCGTTCCACTTCCCACTTGGTTATAAACTCCCAATAACACCGCTAGCCATTCACTGCAGAGCGAGCCGTATAATATCATTCACTGCACAATACCTAGACCTACACTTTGACATATTGTGGTGCATTGTACAATGTATCGTTTTTGTTTGAATCAATAAAATCTGAAAAACTTTTTTCATTATTAAATTAAGCTGAAGAGAGGCACTTACGATACTCATTTTTAACCTCTTGAGATGGGAAAACTCGTTTTTTATGAAGTTGAACATATGTTCTTTATGCCAGAACGTTAAAAAAATATATACTCACCATCACAATTGTAATTATATCACTGCCAAAGTTTTGGCTTGGTGGTCCAAAAAAATGTGTCTCCATTGATCAATACGTAAAGAGTAATTTAAGAAGCCGAATTAGGAACCACTTTGGCCAACCTGTAGAGTAGATGTCATAGCCATGCATTTCTGGAATATTGTCAGGCGTTACATGCGTTTCTTTCTGTATGGGCTAGTTGCTCCAGAGTCTATACAGTCCCAACGCATTGAACGGTCAAATGTCACGCCGACTGCAGGTCATCAGGGCCAAATATGTCTGCAGCATTACATATACAACTGTTTACATGTATTGAGCACCGTAGTTGAACATAAGGCTGATGATAAGGCTAACGATGAGGCCCTCGTTAGACATAATAACACATGGAATGTTACTGGTGTTACCTAATTGATTATTCGATTAAGTATTGCGTCACAATATAGATGTGACCTCCTGTTGCAATAAGAGTGGATCAATAGAGCCAGGGAGGAAAAAATATTGGTTGCCCACATTGCACCTTTGCTCATCGGCTCCACATTGGCCTCAAGCAGTTAGCGACTTAGTCGCTATATTTAGGGGGTTTTCAGACCCCTCCAGCAACTTTTATTGGTAAAAGAGTCTAGCGACAAATTCAGCTACTTTTCAGAGTTTTGATATCGATGGTTTCTATGATTCTGATAGCATTTAGCGACTTTTCACACTCAATTCTGCCACAAACAGAGTGGGAGAAGCTGTCTGTGACAGGTCACAGCAATGGCTCACACACAGGCAGAGGAGCACAAGGGTAGGGGCATAAATGCTACGTCGGGGACAGCAGCTGTGTCGCAGCAAGGCAAATTGGTGCTGTGACATGGTTTGGCTACACTGGCTCCAAGGCAGCTGTGCCCCCAATTGCAGCCCTCAATTTGTCTGAAATAAGCCCACCCCTTTTGGATTGGCAAAAAACGTAAAGTCTTTACAGACTTCATCATTGGCAGTGTAGAAGATCAATATTTTTTGACATTGCACAACAGAACAATTAAACTGGAACGACAATCTCAGTAACGGTTGTGCAAAAATAATTTGTGAGCTTAGAACTGTCAGGTTCTAACTGACAAAAGGGCTAGATCAGGCTGATGTGGGATTGCTGTGGGCTAGCCTGTGCTGGGCTATCCCGTGTTAGGCTGGTGTAGTCTATGTGTGGGCTAGCCTGTGCTGGGCTATCCCGTGTTAGGCTGGTGTAGTCTATGTGTGGGCTAGCCTGTGCTGGGCTACCCCGTGTTAGGCTGGTGTAGTCTATGTGTGGGCTAGCCTGTGCTGGGCTATCCCGTGTTAGGCTGGTGTAGTCTATGTGTGGGCTAGCCCCTGCCCACCTTGCCCACCAAATACCCACATGGGGCCAATGGGGTAATGTTTTCTGTGTACCACATACAGAATAGCTACTGTTTTAATGAGGTGAGAATATTGGTAACATCAAAATCATATTCAAGCTCAGGCTTGAAAGTGAAAAGCAGGAAAACCCTGCATGTGATCTTTTCTGGCACTTTTACAAAAGCAGCTGCACATACTTAACTGCATGTGATGATTGATGAGTTAAAAAAAAAAAAAGATCATCCTTGTAACAAACATGAATCATCGTTACCTCAAAACAAGTCTTTGGCTTTAAAGTTGCTAGTATTACTTACAAAGCTCTTTGACACACTTGTTTGTATCAGTCAGTCAGTTCAAACCATTTTCCTACTGAGTATCTACAGGACCCAACCTGTCAATGGAGAGGAACATTTGTAAGGAACAGATTTTATTGACTCAGTCCTTCTGCCATAGGTCATCACAGTCGGTGGAACGCTGCTTTCTGCTCATTTAAAAGACAATCTTCGGAGCTTCTGTTTGCCTTTTCACATGTCAATAGAGGCTTTTAGAAATGGACTGACTGGCTGCTGCCGCTTTTAGCCTGAGTATTAAATCCCTTGCAGTCTCCTGAGTGATTCCTCTCCGTACTGCCTGCCTGCCTGCCTGCCTGCCTGCCTGCCTGCCTGCCTGCCTGCCTGCCTGCCTGCCTGCCTGCCTGCCTGCCTGCCTGCCTGCCTGCCTGCCTGCCTGCCTGCCACCACTCCCTCCCTTTTTGTTCCTCTGCTTCCCTGGATTGGTGAATTTGCATTGATAGAATTACAATTAGTGTTAACTTGCAGTACATACTGGAACGTAGCCTAGGTGTGTTTGTTTAATAACAATGAACCATCTTGAATGAGGGTTGCTCCGTAATATACCCCGATTGTGGTGGTGTGTGTCAGGTGTTTGTAGATTGATGAGTGATGTCAGATAGGTGGGTACACTGGAAAGCTTTTGAGTGGCGGTAAGAGATTAGAGTTTGAACGTTGAGGCTTTTATGCTGCCATCTGCCTCCTTGCAGTACTCCTATGGGAACCATGATCAAAAATGATCAATAATGACCCCAGGCTCTAGATGTACAACACCACCACCAATACAATCGAAAACAAACACAAGTGCATATCTGCATTATCATCACAATTGGGTAAGCTATTATACACCACTTTTAGAAGTAGCATGTCAAATAAAAAGAAAAAAAGACTGACAATACGGCATCCCAGCTGACTCTTCACAGGGTCTTGGGCAGTTATTGTTATTCAGACACATGGGTTGCATCCTGTTCTGGCATGCCCTGTGTGGTGTCAGTATGACGTAGAGAGAACGTCAGCGGAGGGTTTGTAATACTGCCATGATACGCACAACGGGGAGAAGAGGAAATTGATTGTTCACTTATTTCTCTGGTTTCACTGCTACCATCAGCCAGAAGAGAGAACTGCCCAGAGATAGATATTTCCTGTATTTACCTCTGTCACATTCTGGCTGGGTGTGAGGAGGATATTTGAAAATGTCAAAGCTGTCTCTCTCTCTCTCTCTCTGATTTGAAACGATGAAATGAAATGAAAGATAAAGACCACAGAAAGAAAGAGAAGAGGGTGAATACAGGATGGATCGCTGTCATAATGCGAGGATCTATAAGACAGCACAGATCGTATCCCATCTGTCTTTCAAAAGCTCCCCTTGAAAATGTCCAAAGGTAAAAGGGCCCACTTTACCCCACAAAGAACTCAAGTCAATTTGGTTTAGTTTCTAAAAGTGAATCCGTTGTTGAGATTTTGGTGCTGCAGGAAGGAGGACTTATCAAGGTTAGCCCCCTGAGCCAACTTCCTGCCCAGGAGAATGGGCCATTGTGTGAAGGGGCAGATTGCTGCCTTACATCGTAATTACAGTCCCAGTACCACAGCTAACAATGTGGCCTTTTCAAAATGGCCAGCACACACGATTGTCCTCTTCGACGGGGACTCAGACTCAGGTCCATTCTGGTTGCCTTATCAGTCCGGTGCTGGGGTTCACTAGACTAAATGGCAGAACTTCCCCTGGCTTCCCTGCGAGTTATATCAGCTGTCAGGAGTTGTTGCTATTTGTGGGCTCCGTCTATCACTGAGCTCTGTTATATGTCATACTAAGTTTGTGTGTGTTGCCCTTCATTGAGCCATGTGTCTGGTCTGCTAATGAATGGCTTTCCTATTTTCCTGTGTTTACGTCTGGCTTCATCTGGATGCAGAGTTAGGTGTGTGTGGTGAGGTGTGTGTGTGTCAGTGTGTGTCTCTATCTCTGTGTCCCTGACTGTGTATGTGTGTCTGTCTTGTAAAGGGCTGTGGATAAACTGGATATATGTACAGTGGTGTAACCGGCTGAATTGAGCTGGTTCTGGGAAGTTGTGTGTTCAAAAATCCCGTTATGTCAAGGTGTCTATAGAGGACCATTCCTGATTTCCTATCTTTTCCTGGAAGCCACCACAGCCCCAGCCCGGTTTCCTTTTCCTCAGGAAGTAGCAGTGGAGTCTCAGTGGATGTCCCACCCAGCTTCCTGCCTGAGAGAAGAGGAGATCCCTAACAGCACAGCGACATGCGGTTCATGTAGACATCCTGATAGAAAGGGGGAGCTGCCTCAATCTGAGAGGAACATTTCTGTCTGGGAGAGGGATCCACTTCTAATCATGGTTATCTATCTTACGATATAGATGAAGGGAGGAATGCAGCATGAGGGCCAACATTTTGAAAGCATAGATAATGTTGTAATGTAGCTTCCTCATCTGGATTTTTGATGTGTGTGCATGTGCACAAATTAACTTTTAACAAGGCACACCTGTTAATTTAAATACATTCCAGGTGACTATCTCATGAAGCTGGTTGAGAGAATGCCAAGAGTGTGCAACGCTGTCATCAAGGCAAAGGGTGGCTACTTTAAAGAATCTCAAATATAAAATATATTTAGAGTTGTTGAAAACTTTTTGGGTTACTACATGATTCCATATGTGTTATTTCATAGATGTGAAATCTCCACTATTATTTTCCAATGTAGAAAATTGTAAAAACAAAGAAAAACCCTGGAATGAGTAGGTGTGTCCAAACTTTTGACTGGTACTGTACATGCTCTGATACTCAGTTGTTCTGGCAACAACTGTAAAGACGTGTTTGAGTAGAGAGTTATAAAGCAGGCCATGATATGAAGATAGCAGATAAGAATGTTGGCTGTGCTCCATGGACGGAGAGGGCTGCATGAAAACCTGTGTCCGTGACAGACTGTACTCAACATAGGCCATATGTTGTGAGTGCCTGCCTGTCTGTCAGTCTGCATGTCTCTCTCTCTCCTCATATATCCCAGCTCATCAGAAGATCCGGTTGTAAACAGCTTTGCACTGACTGTCTCAAATTTGACCAAAGTAGACTTGAGGACAAACTCCAGAGGGGCAGTGTTTGACATGAACTGCACACTCCTGTCCACCATCGGTCCATATTCTGTAGATTCACACTCTGAGATCTCATATGGATTGCTGCTCTCTGGGTGGCAGCCAAACACTGCCCCATCTCAGCACAATACTCTGACAGGTTTGGGGTTTACTCAACCAATGAAGTCTCAGCCAGCATTTTGACCCTGTGCCAGGGTGTTCAAATTTTATTTGACAAGAGGGTGTTTTAATCAATCAGGATTCAAGGCAGTTATAATTAAATCACCGGCAAAGCCTATCATTGTGCATCACCAGTAAGTGGAGGCTCTCATGCTTTGTGTTAGTTCCCTTATTGAACGTTCCCTCAAATGTGCGAGTTAATTGAAACCATCAAAGCAGAGACATATGCTGTTGTCCACCATTTTGGGTCCCTTTCTTTTAGTTTACAGTTCAATGGGGACGATTGTGTTTTTTTTACTATGGGAATTCAAACAGAAAGAAACATTGGAGGGGGGTTGAGTCTCAGAACTTTGTAATTGTTTCCAGCAGCAGCCGTCTTGGTTGTTTCCACCGTTCTTACTTATGTTCTTACTTATAGAGACTGATGGGGTGGCCGATTGGCTGAAGGCTCCTTGTAGAGTTCCTGGAGAGGCCTATGAGAGAGGAAGGGAGGGAGGGAGGCAGAGTAAAAAATAGCCTGGTTTATATTCTGAACAATCTACGCAGAAAGGCCTCAATTAGAGACATTGCTCTGGTCCATTCTCTCTGGAAAAACTCAACAATGCAGTTCTTCACAAAGACGACAGTCTCACAACATCTGTGTTTTTATAGATTTTACAGTCTCTCTGTTAAGTTTAAAACAACCCCTCTTTCTTGGCTCTCCCTCTAATTCACAAGAGAACATCTCTACACACCCAATAAGGCAGCAAACTGCGAGTGTATCTTCATATCCCTAACCCCACCAGGCAGGCAGGCAGGCAGTGATAGTAGATACTAGACAGTAAGATACTCCATGACTGTTCCTCTTGGCTGCTGAAGCACAGATAATTGGACCCAGGTTCTGCTCTGGTTTTGGTATTCGTGTCTCAGGCCAATCTGTCACAAAACCCCCAGCCAGACAGATCTTGCGTTTGGTTAGACCCAGGAAGTGACATATTTTGACACATTCTCAGAGTGGCACTGCCGTGGTCAGGTGACTTGACACTTTCCTTCGGGTTGTGCACATGGAGCCTGAGAGAGGATTATGATGTTGATGGTAAACAGCTGGGTCACGTGACGCCACTGGAGTAATGTCTATCTGGTGGCAACAGAAGCAAAAATGTTTGCTGAGCTTTAACTGGATTACTATGATGAGGCATTCTCAGACTGTGTTTAGAATACTGGGATTGATCCTGTTAGAGGAACAGTGGTTGGGGTTAGAGGCCATCGCAGCTTGATCCTCTATGGCCCTCAAACTAAACTCTGGACCTCGAAGCCAGTTCCACTGCATATTTCATTGTTCCCCTCTAATCAGGGACTGATTTAGACCTGGGACACCAGGTGTGTGCAATTAATTATCAGGTAGAACAGAAAACCAGCAGGCTCCGGACCTTGTAGGGTAAAAGGCGTCTTTATTGGCCGTGCAGCATTTAGCCCTTCCTCCTATAGCTCCTCCCACCAGCCGCCACTGCACTTAGTGTATATTCCAAACAGCATCTATAACATCACGTCATCTAGCATAGTGTCAAAGCTAGCTCCCTTCGCCGATTGGTTTTGTGCAGTCGCGTCACTGATAATTTGAACTCCTGTCACTGAGATCGGCGTCACTGACCATTAAGTCGCTGGGTGTATCCTTATGTCTGCTCCCCCCATTGAAAATGAATGGTTTGATTGCTAGATGTAGTGCCTGGTATAATCATGGCATAAAACCAGAGGTCTCCCAGCCAACACACCTTGACGATGATGGTGGAGTCACACAAAGAGCTTCATATAGCTCAGTAGGATACTGACAGAAGCTCTATGTTCTGGCCATTTTAGGGTCATGAAGCCCCTTACTCCCATTAGACAGGCTTTGGTTGGCATTAGTGTTGCATTCTGGGAGTATTGATGACATGCTGTTTGGTACTGAACAAACAGAGTAAAAACTTGAGGACGTCTAGAAAAAGCTCAAACCAAGTTTATTCACCCCATTCGGTCATACAGCTGCAAAGACAACATACAAGCCACACAAGCACATCTTTATACCTCACGACTAGGCGGAGTCACCTCCTTGCATATCTAAGATATCCAATCCTTCTTTGGTGTTAGGCAGAAACACAGTAGGTTCCTCTTACTCGTATTGTCATGGCCCTGCCTCAGTCCAGGACCCTCATGGGCGTGGAAATGTGTGTGTGTGTGTGTGTGTGAGATAGGACTGTAATCAGATGGTCTTCGGGAGGGCCTGTAACCCCCCTCCCAGCAGTGTCTTCTCTCTTCAACTGTTGACCTTGTCTCGAGTTGAGTTCTACATCCCTCATGGTCCTGGCTCCGCAGCAACTAGTCTGCCTTATCAAGAACTGAAACTAGACTGTTGCCTTTAACACCCTCCTTAGCAACTTTCATATTCGACAATAATATATTTGAACAGAAAATGAACTTTCTGCCCTTCCCCTTTTCTCACTCAGTCACTTTCCATATCACTCAGTAACTTTCTGCACACCAAGTTCCTCTTTACCCTTCCTTGACCCCCAGCATATACATTTCTTATACATGTAAAGTCCTCACTAAGTTCTGGTATGGTAACATGAATAAGTACATTTCAAGCTAGAATCCAACAACTCGATAATTACTCATACACCCTAACATTCATAATGACACGTCTACTGTCATTTATGTGTAACTCTTCTGTTGTGTTGCAGCACTGTTGTGTTTCTTCTTGAATATGCAGACCTAGTTAAAAATAAGAGTTTAGGGAGTGGAAGTTGGCTTAAAGCCCAGAGTGGACAGGATAAAGCACATCTCTGTCTATCTATATTTTCCACCCTGCCTGTGCCCCTTGGTCTGAGTAAACTGTTCCAGTCCAACAGCCAGACTTAGAGACAGTCTCTTTATGAACTGGCAGACTTACACACTGCTTCAGGAAATACTGAAGGGAAATTGGCCCATAAAACTCTTTACTAAAGCCCCTCACTGTTACTACATTTGATCTGCAGTCTGGCCAAGCTTCTGGAAAATTCCTATGTTGTTATTTCACAGTAGAAGCAGCAGATTCATATTCACAGAGGTGTGGACTTCATCACATTCTTCAACTTTATTTTGGAGTTTCGGCTCTTAAAGGGGGGAGTGAAAATTGTCAACCATCACCCCGACATCAACATATGTGAATATGGTGTGTTCCTATGTTTTGTAGTTAAAAACATAGAGGAAGATATGTTTCCAATGACATCATCAGTGTGCATCGGGTGATTTTGACCAATTATGAGTAGGCATTGCCTTCTAATTGCTTACTACTGGTCTACTAATTGGTTGTTGATGTCATAGAAAGCACAGAAACGTGTCATCTTCACATATGTTAGTGTTTGGGTGGTGCTGGAGAGGATGAATATGAAATTGCGAAATGACCCTTTTAAGAGAAAGGGAAGAAATATACATAATGGGAGGGCAGCCCCGTGTGAAAACTGCAGCTTTTCTATCCCTTTAATTTACGTCTTCAGCTTTATTTTCCCCATGTGAGATATAATATTCCTCTCTCCCCGAGGAAGCACCCTGGGACCCCATGGAGGTCTGTGTTTTGCACCTACTCAGCCCTGTCTGTTTGTCAGAGGCTGATCTTCAGTAAGTCAACTGTTCTCCTTGTAACGGACGTCTAAGTCGTTCTCCTCCTCGGACGAGGAGGAGCAAGGATCGGACCAAAATGCAGCGGGTGATGAATACATGATGAATTTAATTAGACAAGACGAAACACGAAGTACACTTGAATAAATTACAAAAACGACGTAGACCGACCTGAACATGAGAACTTACATAAAACGAAGAACGCACGAACAGGAACAGACTAGACAAAACGAAACAGTCCCGTGTGGTACAAACACTGACACGGAAGACAATCACCCACAAACAAACAGTGAGAACAGCCTACCTTAATATGGTTCTCAATCAGAGGAAACGTCAAACACCTGCCCCTGATTGAGAACCATATAAGGCTAATTAACCATGAACCTAAACAAGAAACAAATAACATAGACTGCCCACCCCAACTCACGCCCTGACCATACTAAACAAATACAAAAACAACGGAAAACAGGTCAGGAACGTGACACTCCTAGTGTAAACAAAGATATGGGACCCTATTCTATCTAAACTGGTAAAGCTGAAAATAGGGTTCTTGTAGTATAGTGAGGAAGTATGCTTGGCTTGCGTATACAGTATATGGCTGCAGGTAGCCTGGCAGTTAGAGTGTTGGGCCAGTGACAAAAAATGTTTCTGGTTCAAATATCCAAGCCATCAAGGTAAAACATCTAGCAATGTGTCCTTGAGCAAGGCACTTAATCATCATTTGCTCCAGGGGCGCTGTACTACTATGGCTGACCCTGTAAAACAACACATTTCACTGCACCTATCCAGTGTTGGTGATATAAAAAAAATATTGTACTTCACATTGCTTCGTTTGATTGGGCAGCTGATCTCAGCTGATCTCAGCTGAGGTTGGGCTCCCGAGTAGCGCAGAGGTCTAAGGCACTGCATCTCAGTGCAAGAGGTGTCACTACAGTACCTGGTTCGAATCAAATCAAATCAAATTGTATTAGTCACATGCGCAGAATACAACAGGTGTAGACCTTACAGTGAAATGCTTACTTACGAGCCCCTAACCGAGAGTGCAGAATCCAGGCTGTATCACATCTGGTTGTGATTGGGAGTCCCATAGAGTGGCGCAGAATTGGCCCAGCGTCGTCCAGGTTTGGCCGGGGTAGGCCGTCATTGTAAATAAGGATTTGTTCTTAACTGACTTGCCTAGTTGAATAAATAAATACAATTGTCCATTGCTGCAGTTCTTGTTTTGGGAAGATATCTCTCCTGACTGATATTCGATGTACAAGGTGTTCTGACTGTGTGTGTGTGTGTGTTGTGTCTATTAGCAGGTTGCAGGAAAGGAGTACTCCCTGTGTAATGACTTCCTGGTTCAGGGTAGACGTGACCGTGGAAAGGAAAAACAAATATATACAAAGTATGTGTACACCTCTTCAAATTAGTGGATTCGGCAATTTCACACACACCCGTTCCTGACAGGTGAGTAAACTCGAGCACACAGCCATGCAATCTCCATAGCCAAACATTGGCAGTAGAATGGACTTACTGAATAGCTCAGTTACTTTCCACGTGGCACCGTCATAGGATGCAACCTTTCTAACAAGTCAGATCGTCAACTTTCTGCCCTGCTAGAACTGCCCCGGTCAACTGTGAGTGCTGTTATTGTGAAGTGGAAACGTCTAGGAGCGCCGAGAACTAAAGTGCGTAGCGTGTAAAAATCGCCTGTCTTTGGTCGCGACACTCACTACCGAGTTCCAAACTGCCTCCGGAAGTAATATCAGCACAAGAACTGTTCGTCAGGAGCTTCATGAAATGGGTTTCCATGGCCGAGCAGCCGCACACAAGCCCAAGACCACCATGTGCAATGCCAAGCGTCAGCTGGAGTGGTGTAAAACTGTCCGCCATTGGACTCTGGAGCAGTGGAAACGTGTTCTCTGGAGTGATGAATCATGCTTCACCAGCTGGTAGTCCGACGGACGAATCTGGGTTTTGCGGATGCCAGGAGAACACTACCTGCCCCAATGCATAGTGCAAATTGTAAAGTTTGGTGGAAGAGGAATAATGGTCTGGGGCTGTTTTTCATGGTTCCCGGCTAGGCCCCTTAGTTCTAGTACAATGACATTCTAGACAATTCTGTGCTTCCAACTTTGTGGCAATAGTTTGGGGAAGGCCCTTTCCTGTTTCAGCATGACAATGCCCAGATGCACAAAGCGAGGTCCATACAGAAATTGTTTGTCGAGATCGGTGTGGGAGAACTTGACTAGCCTGCACAGAGCCCTGACCTCAACCCCATCAAACACCTTTTGGATGAATTGGAACGCCGACTGCGAGCCAGGCCTAATTGCCCAACATCAATGCCCGACCTCAGTAATGCTCAAGTGACTGAATGGAGGCAAAACCCCACAGCAATCTTCCAACATCTAGTGGAAAGCCTTCCCAGAAAAGTGGAGGCTGTTATAGCGGCAAAGGGGTACCAACTCCATATTAATGCCAAATGATTTTGGAATGAGATGTTCGACAAGCAGGTGTCCACATACTTTTAGTCATGTAGTGTATCTCAGTGATTTAAAAATATGTGACCGTGGACGTGAAATGACCTTGGGAGAGCTACTGCAACACATCAAGGTACAATAGTACAGCCTCCCTCCCTACACTGACAAGACACTCTTTATCACTAGATAAACTACACATCCATGGACACGCACATCCATGTGCGTGTCCATCCACACACACACACACACACACACACACACACACACACACACACACACACACACACACACACACACACACACACACACACACACACACACACACACACACACACACACACACACACACACACACACACACACACACACACACACTGGTATAAATATTGTATGCAAACAGCTATGCATTCTATGCATGCATTTTCACACCAAACATTGACAGATGCTGTACACACTCATGAGGCAGAGCAATCATACTACATTGTTCATGTAGTGATGGCATGTTTGTGTGTCATTGAAAAAGTTTGACGTGCAGGCGTTTCTCTGGGACAGCTTACTCTGACCTAGTCACCCGCATCTCTTCAAACACAATGGGAGTTAAGTGTGGAGGGGGCTGAGGGGAGGGTATGATGGGGTGGCTCATCTGGCTGTCGATGAGGGATGTGAACTCTCAGTCTTTCTTTCACTCCAGATTTATTCAACGCCTTTACCGGTGACTCTTTAGGCGTGAGTGTGCATGTGTGTGCATGCCTGCATGCCTGCATGCCTGTAAGCATTCTGATCCTGTCTGCACGTGCCCCGTGTCATTTTGCTCTTTGACTGTCAGCGTCTGATACTTTCCTGACTCATTCTATTTAGACACCCTCCACTTATCCTCTCCCTTATAGTTGCTAGTGTAGAGAGTTATCTGCAGTTACGTAGGTCAACTACATGACTACTCTGTCAACACAACAGGCTGTGGAGTACACGTGTAGCTACCTGCCCTGGACAAAACGTAGACTTGTTGATTCCTCCAACTGTTTATTTTGAGGCAGAGAATTTGGCAAGACAACATTGCTCTCTTTTGCTCCAGTTTTCCCTTAACCTTTGACACCCTGACTCTGAGATCCGCTGGTTTATTTGTGCTGCACCACTTCCTGAGCTTCAGGGGTTGATTGAGGTTATAGACTCTATAATCAGTTTTTCTCGGTTGCTTGTGCACATTTGTCCAAACAGAATTGACTTTTTTTAAACAATGAACACATAGCCCCAGATTGAAACACGTTGGCCACAATGACCCATTTTTTTGCAAAAAGCAGTAAGATTCTCAAAACATTAAATACATGACACAAAATCAACTACTTCCTTTAAAACATACAACCTTTGATCTAATAAAAGTTAATTCAATCAATCGCTACACAATGGCCCAATAAATACTAACTAGAGTATAATTAAGCAATAAGGCCCGGGGGGTGTGGTATATGGCCAAGGGCTGTTCTTAGTCACGACGCGACGCGGCCCTATGCCACAAACCCCCGAGGTGCCTTATTGCTTTATTAACAGGCTATTAACGTAATTAGAACAGTAAAGATAAATGTTCGGAATTACCACGGCTGTCAGCCAATCAGCATTCAGTCCTTGAACCACCCAGTTTATAACTATCATTATAAACTGGGTGGGTCTAGCCCTGAATGCTGAGTGGCTGACAGCCGTGGTATATCAGACCGTGTACCATGGGTATGACAAAACATTTATTTTTACCTTCTCCTAATCACATTGGTAACATTAGTAATAATAGCAATAAGGCACCTCGGGGGTTTGTGATATATGGCCAGTATACCACGGCTAAGGGCTGTATCCAGGCACTTCTCGTTGCTTAAATATACCCAAACATGGTGAACCCTCTTCTATATGTCTGTGCCATTTGTTGATACTAGACTTACAGTGGCAAGAAAAAGTATGTGAACCCTTTGGAATTACCTGGACTTCTACATAAATTGGTCATAAAATTTGATCTGATCTTCATCTAAGTCACAACAATAGAAAAACACAGTCGGGTTAAACTAATAACACACAAACAATTATACGTTTTCATATCTTTATTGAACACACCGTGTAAACATCCACAGTGCAGGGTGGGAAAAGTATGTGAACCCTTGGTTTTAATAACTGGTTGACCTTCCTTTGGCGGCAATAACCTCAACTTAACATTTTCTGTAGTTGCAGATCAGACCTGCACAACGGTCAGGAGGAATTTTTGACAATTTTTGACAAAACTGTTTCAGTTCAGCAATATTCTTGGGCTGTCCGGTGTGAACCGCTCTCTTGACGTCATGCCACAGCATCTCAATCAGGTTGAGGGAAGGACTCTGACTGGTCCACTCCAGAAGGCATATTTTCTTCTGTTGAAGTCACTCTGTTGTTGATTTACTTCTGTGTTTTGGGTCATTGTCCTGATGCATCATCCAACTTCTGTTGAGCTTCAATTGGCGGACAGATAGCCTTACATTCTCCTGCAAAATGTCTTGATAAACTTGATGAGTGTCTTGATAAACTTTCCGTCGATGATAGCAAACTGTCCAGGCCCTGGGGCAGCAAAGCAGAAAGAAATCCAGAAAGAAAGTCACTCAAGAGCATGAATATCCATCAACAAACGGCTTTATTTGACCTTTTCCCATTTTACAGTAACTGAGAGCTGAACTATCTTCCTCTATGGGCCCCTCTACCTCTCCTTTGTCCTTGCCCTCGGCCTCTTACTTGGCCCATTCTTGCAAACAGCAACTCAGAGGTGACCTCTTTTATGTATGAGTAAGGACTGACAGCTGATTGAACAATTGTGCATAGAAGTTTTGCACACGTGCAGAAGAGGTTCATATTCACATTCAGCAATTTGTATCAGCTGTGACCAAATGTTTTCGTTTTGTTTATCATGATTTACTCAACTGAGTTTTGCGTCTCCTGTAGAGAGTTGTGTTTACTGTTTTGCAAAATTTGGCTTAGCAATTGCATTGTGTGTGAAAGCACTGACTTACAGTTTTGCAAAAAAGAATAGTATTGTGCTCATTAGTTTATTATGGAGATCAAGTGGACCCATGTTTCATTAAAAGTGTCTTGGCAATTGAGAACAATTGTAAGACTCTATTGGATCTTGCTTGTTATTCTATATGAACTGATTAGGAACTTTATTATGCTCTATTTTCCATGATCCTAAGTGTAATGTTGTATTACTGTTCATGTTGCAGCAAAGATCACCAGCTTGTTTTATGGGAAGGCTGTCTTGTACCATGCTGACTCCAATCACAAGGAGAGGCTTGTGAAGAGGTAAGTCCTGAACAACTGTGGTGAAACAAAGCTTTTGAGCCAGTAGAGACGTCATCACCATACCTTAGTCTGCCTTCTAATGTGGTAACGTGTGTGGGAATACCTTAGCAACAGGGTTATGTCCAAGCCAAGCATCAACACACGCAGCAGCCCCGGTGTTTGTTAACAATGGCAGGATGAGGTGTTTCCTCAAAAGAAAGGGAGTGCTGAGGGACTCATCTCCACACTGTCACGTGCATCAGTGGGCACTGCTGACTGAGATATGGCTCTTCCTAGTTTGTAGGCTTCCTTTGCTCCGTATGGTGAGGAGCAAGATTGAGTAACTGTGAGCAATGCCCTTTTGGCTTGCCATGGCAGTACCTATGTTGTCGAGGCACGCTCAAAGCAAAACGCAAAGCAAGCCGAAGGCTGGCAATAAATTATGAAGTGTCGCTCTTTCTCTCACTCACTCAAAGTCATTGGCACACAGAGAAGAATATGTATCCTCAGGTCCTTACCCCACCCATGTGTTCATAAACACAGTTAGTGTTTCAGAGCTCTGAAACGGGACTTCTAGTATACACCAGGAGATGCTGCTTAGCTTTGTAAAACGACAGCCAATTTCTTGGCTCTCCCCCTCTCCCCCATGTCTATGCTTTGTTCTTCCTGACACTCGCCCCCTTTACCTCTCTGAACCTGACCCTCCTCCCCCTTCCCTCTGTTCCTCCAGACACACAGCATATGTCTTTTGGGGCTTTGTGTTAACACCTCAGTCCCTGGAAAGCCCAGTGTTCAGCCCAGCCCCTGGCCTGAGGAAGCTAAGAGAAGACAGGGTAGAGGGTTGTTAGTGTGGACAGCAGGCCTCACTTGACAAATGCCCTCTCCAGGAGTCACATCCTGGGATATCAGGCCCCGGCACCAACTCAGCTTCCTGTGTTTACAGGCCTGATGGGTTGTATGTATGGAGGACTGAGATCCAGATGATATGAAGAACCTTCCTTATGTATTCTGTCTGATGGCCATTTAGCTATAGGACACAGTCAGTGTAATGGCTGTGACTAGTCAGGAGCTGTTCTTTACCACTTTATACAGATGTAGGATCTCTTCTGTTGCTTAGAATTATCCTGCACTACAGGAAATGCAAACGTGTAGTGTATTCAAGGTTTAAAAAGTCTTCTAAAGTTGGTGATTTCCACTTTAAAATGTCAGACTTGATTTGCCATTATGAAAAATGTATCAGCCCCTACAAAAAAATGTATTAATTATAATCCACATAAAAATTCACATTTCCTGTTGCTGCATGATTATTTTAATTCTCTAGCAAACTGTCCCAATTAAGATGATACATCTATAGGACTTCTGATCTTTCTGAATTGCTATAATGTACAGTATGTCCCATATTTCCTACTAGAGATAAAAGCATCACTACTCATTGTTAAAACAATTCTTAGAAGTAAGAATGGAGAGCATTGTTTTAAGTCACCTAAACCACAAGGCTGGTGTTGATATGTGTATAATGGATTGTCTTGGCAGTGTGTCTGATGTTGTCAGTCAGGTGACCAATACACAGATCCCCCAACACCTGCACATTCTGCAGATTTTCCCTTCCTTCGCCAAGGACGAGGACTGTGGGATGTTTCCTCCCATCAGGTACCTGTTCAGATGATGTCATCAAGAGGAGACAGACCTGAGAGGCCCTAACAGTAGAGCCGTACAGAGAGCCACTGTATCAACCCTCCTATTCCAACCACACACTCCTGTCACTTCATATTTATCTGCTTGGATCAAGTGCAGCAGGTACATCCAATAAATTATATTGGTGAATTCAAACAAGCTGCATTTGGATGTTGAAATGTAATATTTTTGCAAATGGGGTGGATTTCTAGAAGCTGCATTGCTGTGATAAATAAACAATAGCTTTCCACTTCTATTATCATACTCCTGTTATTTAAATAAGCAGAAAGAATGGCCTATTATTTTATTTTATTGAATTATTGACCTCTGTAATGACCTGTTGTAATCACCTGTGATTGGTGATCAGCCCCTGTGTGTGTTGGGTACCACCCTGGTTCCCGCCAGCCTGTCTTTGTGATTCACAGAGATCAACCCGTGCTTTATCTGCCCATCAGCATCCATCACCATGTAAAATACAGGGGATCTGAAGGAAATGGAGCACAGAGCAGGTGACTAATGATCTCCACACCTCACACCCTTGTCCTGTCTGTCCCCTCATACATAACCAGTTCAGCCCCCCAGCCTCCAGCCATGTCCCATTAGCCATGCACTGCAATGTTAGTTTCCACATGCAATAGCAGAGTGAGGATCTCATGACACATTCACAAATAGTAATGGCCTCTAAACCTTCCAGCTGCATACTGGACCCTATTCCAACTAAATTACTGAAGGAGCTACTTCACGTGCTTGGTCCTCCTATGTTGAACACAATAAATGGCTCACTATCCTCCGGATGTGTACCAAACTCCCTAAAAGTGGCAGTAATAAACCCTCTCTTGAAAAAGCCAAACCTTGACCTGGAAAATGTTTTTAAAAACTATCGGACTATATCAAATCTCCTATTCCTCTCAAACATTTTAGAAAAAGCTGTTGCACAGCAACTCACTACCTTTCTGATGAGAAATATTGTATCCGAAATGCTTCAGTCTGGTTTTAGACCCCATCTTAGTACTGAGACTGCACTCGTGAAGGTGGTAAATTACCTTTTAATGGTGTCAGACCAAGGCTCTGCATCTGTCCTCGTGCTCCTAGACCTTAGTGCTGCATCTGTCCTCGTGCTCCTAGACCTTAGTGCTGCTTTTGATGCCATCGATCATCACATTCTTTTGGAGAGATTGGAAACCCTATTGGTCTACATGGACAAGTTCTGGCCTGGTTTAGATCTTATCTGTTGGAAAGATATCAGTTTGTCTCTGTGGATGGTTTGTCCACTGACAAATCAATTGTAAGTTTCGGTGTACCTCAAGGTTCCATTTTAGGACCACTATTGTTTTCACAATATATTCTACTGCTTGGTGATGTCATTCGGAAACACAATGTCAACTTTCACTGCTATGCGAACGACACACAGCAGTACATTTCGATGAAACATGCTGAAGCCCCAAAATGGCCTACTCTGGAAGCCTGTTTTTCAGACATAAGGAAGTGAATGGCGGTAAATGTTTTACTTTTAAACTCAGACAAAACAGAGATGCTAGTTCTAGGTCCCAAGAAACAAACAGATCTGCTGTTTGATCTGACAAGCACTAAATAAACTTCAGTTAGTGCTAAATACTTCTGCTAGAATGTTCACTAGAATGTTCACTGTTATATCGGGTGTCATTTACTCCCTCCAATTATTTTTCTCTCTCTCCCTCTCTCCCTCCCATCCCGGAGGACCTGAGCCCTAGGACCATGCCTCAGAACTACCTGGCCTGATGACTCCTGGCTGTCCCCAGTCCACTTGGTCATGCTGCTGCTCCAGTTTCAACTGTTCTGCCTGCTATAGAACACTGACTTTTTCACCAGACGTGCTACCTTATCCGGAACCTGCTGTTTTTGACTCTCCCTCGCTTTCTCTCCCTCTGTACTGCACTTGATATCTCGACCTCTGAATGCTCGGCTATGAAAAGCCAACTGACATTTACTCCTGAGGTGCTGACCTGTTGCACCCTCTACAACCACTGTGATTACTATGAATGTTTGAACATCTTGAAGAACAATCTGGCCTTAATATCCATGTACTCTTATCTCCACAGCCAGAATAGCACTGGCCACCCCTCAGAGCATGGTTCCTCTCTAGGTTTCTTCCTAGGTTCCTGCCTTTCTTGGGAGTTTTTCCTAGCCCCCGTGCTTTTTCCTAGCCCCTGCGCTTCCTAGCCCCCATACATCTGCTTGCTGTTAGGGTTTTAGGCTGGGTTTCTGTACGGCACTTTGTGACATCTGCTGATGTAAAAAGGGCTTTATAAATGCATTTGATTGATTATGGAATCCAATTTATTAATTATAAATTATTGTTTGTGCATTGTGGAAAAATTTGCATTTTATTTCAAAAACTCTGGAAACATCATATCCCGAGGCCGCATTCCTAACAAAAGAAATGCAAGGAAGATTCTCCCAAAATTCCACCAACACATCTCTTGCCTCACTCGCAGGAGAAATACTTTAGACCATTGTTATTCTCCATTCCAATATTAATACAAAGCCTTCCTTCGCCCGCCGAACCACCGCATTTAACCCCGGTAAAGTGTCTGGAAACCTGGACAATTAGAAACAGACCACCTATGACCTCCACGAAACAATCAAAGAGGCATAAAAACTGTACAGGGACAAATGGAGGCGCAATTCAATGGATCAGATATAAAACACATGTGGTAGGGTAGACTTCAGACAATCACGGATTATAAAGGGAAAACCAGCCACGTCGCGGACACAGATGCCTCAATGCCAGAAAAGCTAAACACCTTATCCGCCTGCTTTGAGGAAAACAACACAGAGCCACTGGCGTGGGCCCCCACCGCTCACGAGGACCGCAGGCTCCCGTTCTCTGTAGCCGATGTGAGTAGGATCTTCAAGCATGTTAACCCTCACAAGGCTGCCAGCCCAGACGGCATACCAAGCCGTGTCCTCAGAGGATGCACAGACCAGTTGGCCACCATTGTTCCTGTATCCAAGTAAGCCAAGGAAACTGAACTAAAAGATTATCGCCCCATCATCATGAAGTGCTTTTAAAGTCAAGGACTATATCACCGCCAACATACCAGACACCCTTGATCCACTACAATTTGCATACCACCCCAACAGATACACAGACAACGTGATCGCCGTTGCACTGCACACTTCCCTATCCCACCTGGGCAAGAGGAATACCTATGTAAGAATTCTGTTTATCGACTACAGTTTAGCTTTTAATACCATAGTGCCCGCCAAACTCGTCATTAAGCCCTGGGCTTTGGGTCTGAACTCCTCCCTGTGCAACGAGATCCTAGATTTCCTGACGGGCCGACGCCAGATGGTGCAACAACACCTCTGCCACGCTGATCCTCAACACCCCAGAGGTGTGTGCTCAGCCGCTCCTGTAGTCCCTGTTCACCCACGACTGCGTGTCCATCCAACTGAATCATCAAGTTTGCTGACGACACGACAGTTTTAGGCCTGATTACTAAGAACGACGAGACAGCCAACAGGGAGGAGGTTAGAGCCATGGCGGAGTGATGGCAGGAAAATAACCTCTCTTTCAACATCAACAAAACAAAGGAGCTTATCAGGGATCGTGCCAAAGTGGATATGGTCAAAACGTCAAGTTCCTCGGCTTGCAGATCACTGAGGACCTGAAATGGTCTCGCCACACTGATATCGTGTTGAAAAACCTCAGGCGGCTGAAGAAATTTGGCATGGCCCCATTCTAAAGATGCACCATTGAGAGCATTTTGTCAGGCTGCATCACCACCTGGTACAGCAACTGCTCCGCCCTCAACCACAAGGTTATCCAGAGGGTGGTGACGGCATGCTGCCTGCCCTCCTGGAGATCTACAGCACCCGGTGTCAAATGAAGGCCAAAAACATAATTAAGGACCGTAGCCACCCGAATCACGGACTCTTCACTTGTCACAGACCGACAGACAGAGACAGTACAGGTCCATCAGAGCTAAGACAGAGAGACTAAAGAACAGCTTCTATTACCAGGCCATCAGACTATTGAACAGCTTATATTACCATTTCATCAGACTGTTGAACAGCCATCACTAGCCGTCTACCAGGTGATTCACTCAAACTGACACAAAAGACACACACAAGCAATCACACACACTCAAATTAACACACACAGCCAATGCTGCTGTCCCATGCTATAGAGACAATGAACCAGTGGTCACTTCCCGTTTCACACTGTGTATTTAAATACTGTATCCCCAACATAGCATATCATAATATTTATACTAATGTACATTGTATTTTAGTTACACACCATATGTTTATTATACACTGCATTCTTGACATGGCTTACTCCAATATATCTGCTGCTGTACGTACATATCATTCTTATTTTACTTATTTTTTATATACTTTTTCTAGGGGGTGGATCAGCTTTAATATTGCGGATAGATTGTTGCTTCCATCAATGTAATTGTCTGCATCATTTACAATCCCCCATATATTTTTGGGGTAAATATATGTATCTATATACATACATACACATACCCATATACATACAGTTGAAGTCGGAAGTTTACATACACCTTAGCCAAATACATTTAACTCAGTTTTTCACAATTCCTGACATTTAATCCGAGTAAAAATTCCCTGTCTTAGGTCAGTTAGGATCACCACTTTATTTTAAGAATGTGAAATGTCAGAATAATAGTAGAGAGAATGATTTATTTCAGCTTTTATTTCTTTCATCACATTCCCAGTGGGTCAGAAGTTTACATACACTCAATTAGTATTTGGTAGCATTGCCTTTAAATTGTTTAACTTGGGTCAATCATTTCAGGTAGTCTTCCACAAGCTTCCCACAGTAAGTTGGGTGAATTTTGGCCCATTCCACCTGACAGAGCTGGTGTAACTGAGTCAGGTTTGTAGGCCTCCTTGCTCGCACACGCTTTTTAAGTTCTGCCCACACATTTTCTGTAGGATTGAGGTCAGGGCTTTGTGATGGCCACTCCAATACCTTGACTTTGTTGTCCTTAAGCCATTTTGCCACAACTTTGGAAGTATGCTTGGGGTCATTGTCCATTTGGAAGACCCATTTGTGACCAAGCTTTAACTTCCTGACTGATGTCTTGAGATGTTGCTTCAATATATCCACATAATTTTGCTTCCTCATGATGCCATCTATTTTGTGAAGTGCAGCAGTCCCTCCTGCAGCAAAGCACCGCCACAACATGATGCTGCCACCCCCGTGCTTCATGGTGGGGATGGTGTTCTTCAGTTTGCAAGCCTCCCCCGTTTTCCTCCAAACATAACGATGGTCAACTATAATTTGTTAACAAGAAATTTGTGGAGTGGTTGATCAACGAGTTTTAATGACTCCAACCTAATTGTATGTAAACTTCCGACTTCAACTGTACATATATACACACTTTTTTTAGAATATACCTTTATTTTCCCCCACAACCCTACCACCCCTCCCCCAATTGGAGTAAACTAATAAACAATAACACTTAGGCTTCTACCTTCAGTTTATACATACTATACACATTTTACAGACACAATCTATTTCACATTAGTTATATTTTGTTTGTTTTTTTGTCCTGGCCTTCCTCTATGTCTGATTTATATTTGTAACTGTGCTATTTGACAACATTTCTGAACCTATATACATTTAACATTTGTTTTAAATGTTTTACATTTGTTATCTTGTTGTTATTAGTCCCACCCTTCAGCTCCATTCAACCCCTCCCATCTATCTCTTAACACCATCCATTTTGGATTTCTATTTGCCATATATTTTTCAACTGTACTGTGATGCTTCACAAAAGTACTGAACCTTTCTATTCTCATAGCTTCTACGGATTTTAAATTAAAGATAAACATTTTTGCTAAAATAATTATTATATTATTGATCGATTGACTATGGGTTTTCAAATCACCCATACATATCATTCCCAGCTGATGTTGTGTAAATTCTCCCAGTGTACATACGTATAGATTGCATTTGATTACTGCTAAAGTGCTATTTGGGTTGTTAATCAAATTCATCCCGCCATTCTTGATTTCTTGTCAAAAAAATTAAAATAATGATCTTTTACTGCATTGTTAGGATCTAGTAACATAAGCATTTAGCTGCACCCGCTATAACACCTGCTGAACTGTGTACGCGACCAATAAACTTTGACTTGATTTGACCAGTACGAGTCGTAACTCATTGAAATTGACCCACATAGAACATTTGGAAATAGAGAAGCACGGAGAGATGAAGTAACACATTACTTCCCTAAACTGTCCAAAACTAAACCCAGTCCCCTTGCAGAGGAGTGATTGAAGCGGTTGTAGGGGATCTCTCCGCTAGACCGTGATTTAGAGAGACGCATCTCCTTCTGGCCTCTGCCTGGCAAGCCTTGATTACTTCATTATCTGTTCTTATCAACTTGGGCCTTGGGTAATGCCAAGTGACAGATGCTGAGGCAATGTTTGCAAACATCATCAGATTTGCGTGCAGGTCTTGACTGTGTTTGGGAAGTTGTGCTGTGAGGATATGCCAGGGCATATGGATTAGATGAGTTGGCCCAGGCCTGCTGGGTTGGGCTGGGGTCTGCTGGACTGGTTCCCCGGACTAGTCAGAGCCTCGGCCCCCTGGTCAGCTATGTGCTGGAATATTGAGGGTCGGGTGAGTAGAGGCTCACTGAATCTGTCACCATCTGGACACAGCTGCCCAGTCCAACAACCAACCCCCCCTCCACACACACACACACACACACACACACACACACACACACACACACACACACACACACACACACACACACACACACACACACACACACACACACACACACACACACACACACACACACACACACAGAGAAACCCCAGGGGGACCCAGGCCATGAGCTCATCAACCAATGCGGCAGGAGGCTGTGAGCAGGCCTTCCTCTCTGTCCTCAGAGGTAAACATCGTATTCCTGGTCTCGTTCCCTCTGGGATCTAAGATCAGTCTCTCTCTGTGGAGACCTACCCAGCACTAGGTCTCACGTGCACATGGAGTAATCTCTTTCAAATTAAGCCCCCAGATGGATAGAAGGATAGATCTGTAGGTCTATTCTGAAATACACTACTTTGCTACATAGGCCTATGTTTAGGGATTTGATTAGATTTTGTTCATTAGGTGACTGATTGAGAAAGAAAATGTGCTTCGCTGCTTCTTTCCTTTTGTTTCTAGATTCCAATAAATGAATTGATGTGTTCATGTTGTAAATGTAATCAAATCTTTTTAAGCTATTTAAGGGCTCCATTCAATCCGTATTGCGGAAATTCTGCGATACAGAGTGATTTAAATGTAAAGGCGATGTCCACGCATTAGAGGAGATTGCATTCACGGTAAATGCTGCAGATGTCGGTTTAATAGGAAATGACCTTTACATTTCTAGCGTGCCTCAGCGATACAGATTGAATAACCATAAGTGTGTGGCTATATTAAACACCGTACATGTATATGACTGTTTTGACAACTTGTCTTTAGAAGGCTGCACATTTACAGGGCTACTCCCTTTAGATCTAAGCATCATATGACACATCTAAGCCTTCTTTACACCTTGCGCTAACATGCAAGTTTCGTGATCTGATCAATATGATACAATCCCTATCTGATCAAGTTTGTCGCATCTACACATTGTATTACAATTAGTCTATTATCCATCCACTGTGTCCACTTTGTGACCAGATTAGCTAATGCCCCCCTGTATGCAAATTATTTAACAGATATTAATTCTAAATAATATGATTGTATTTATTTTAAGACAATTACTGATGCCTTAAGTCAGCGGTGCTACCTGTCAATGATTTTAGAGGCCGGCAAAATGATGATTTAAATAGTTTGACCATCCAGATCTGTTTTCGTGTAATTGATATCCGGAGACAATGTGTGCCTGACTACCTCCAGAGGTGGTCAGGAAGATCAGATCACTATGTGTATTTTAATCGCCTACATCTGTCTAAAAATGTGGGCACAATCAGAATGTGGACAATATCCGGACAAAGGGAGCATGTTAGCACCAGGTATAAACGGGGCTTAACAACCCACAACTGGAAATATAATTTTCAACTTCCCATCTGACAGTAGTAGAAACACAATACAGTAACACCCATCCTGCTATTTGTATTCAAATAAGCAGGTATTCAAAGGCAAGATTTCTGACTGCCATCATGTTGGTCAGTTGACAGGTGATTTAAAGAATGTGCTAGAGTGCTTATACCAAGATGTAATCGAGAATGTCACTACCTTTTTTTAGAGCTGAACCTAAACCTAAGCATGCATAATTATTTCATTAGTCATTTAAGAATAAAACGTGTAAGTTAATAATTATTGCAGTCAACACTTTTTCCCTTTTCAATACAAAAACTTTATTATTGTAACAATTTCAACATTATTTCCACATAAAGCGCATATAAAAATAAAATAACATTAATCTGTGGTAAGAGTCCGTAGCTGTAACATCACTCAGATCAGATGTACCCGATAATGTCATTACATATGATAGGTTGTCGGCTGCCTGTCTTCATGAGAGCATTGAACTGGTACAAGTCCGTCCTCAGTTCATGCAGGCCTGTGTGGGATTGGTGAAAGAAGGGTTTGCGTGGCTGGAAGCCCACAGGGCAGGACATGCGTTTGGGGGCCGCCGCGGCCCTACTGACCCTGGTGGAGTCTGCTGGTCTGGCCCTCATCTCCACGCTTTTTGACATCCCCGCCAGCTTCCTCCTCATGTTGACCAGGAGGTCCTTGGCCAGGCGCCGGCCTGCGTGGGGCTTGAGTTCTGCTGGCTCAGGACACTCTGGCAGATCCATCCAGTTCTTAATGAGGTCAGCGAAGCTGTTGTCCCCCAGCACCAAGGGCTGTCTGTTCCTGCTGCGGCTCAGCAGTGACGTGGTCCAGTCCTCTGGGTCGCTGCTTGCCTCAAATGACGTCCAGCGCTCCAGACAAGCGTCCGACGTGGACTTGGGCCGGATCCGGTCGGCAGAGCCCACTCCCCGGTTGGTTCGGAGACAGGCAGAGTTAGACACCCGTACGTTCCTGGTCCTCCTGAGCACCACGCCCTCATCGTGCCAGGACGCCTCTGAGTAGCCTGAGTCAAACTCCAGACTCTTCTCACTGCTAGGGGAGCTCTGCATTAGCCGCTCCTGCACTTCCTCCTCCACCTCTTCTTCCTCCTCCACGGGGCTGGCCAGGCAGCAAGCTGAGTCATAGGTGCTGGCCTCGCTGGCCTCAGAGATGGGTCTACGGAGGCATGTCAGGCGCTCCCGCTGCTGCGTTCCCTGCTGGCAAACGCGCGTCATGGCGTAGGAACGGCCGGAGGGCTCGCTGAGCGGCCTTTTCATGTGTTTCAGATCCTGCAAGGACCTCATCATGTACTGCATCTGGTCCACCAGACAGTCTCCAGAGTCCCGCAGACACAGCTAGAAAGACAGGGAGAAAGATATAACAGGTTGGTTACTGACAGACTGAACACTGACTCCTCCATACATGGTTTAAGAACATTTCAGAACAAAATGTGTAACAGAGCACTTTTACAGAAACAAATTTACAGTTCACTTTAACTGAATGTCAAGGTTAGTCCACCCCCCATCCAAGTTCTTATTAGAACTATGCCATACTGGTCCAAAAGCTTAAGTAGTTTCCTGTGCTTCTACCCAGCACTGCACCAAGATTCTAATCAGCTGAGATCACACTCTGCAGCCGTACCACCACCACATATCAAGTCAGACATTCCACCCAAACCTCAGAGCAGCTTTATGGAGAAGCTTCTCAGCGGCATGCTCTGAGTTTATTAGAATATGGCTTGTGGGAACAGGATGTACAGGGAAACACTCGCTGCCTCTTTCGGTTGGACAATCTAGAGACTGATACATTTTAGAGGCGCTCAGTATTACACATCCTTTACTACACACAAGAATCACAGGATGCCTTCGGGATTAGCCCATATTGTCCCGCAGGAAATGACATCACCGTTCTGGAATTACACAATGGGAGTGAGAAACCCCATGTATGAATCACATCAAAGGCATCACCAAATCATCTGAAATATAGAAGTCTGAATGGCACAGTCTGAATGACACAAATTCCCATAGCATTCAGTTACATTACAACAGTATTCTCAGGATGTCTTAACAACCAGATGGTTTGGGAACCACCACTGAATCCATCTTATCACATCAAGGTTAAAAGGTGACAAGGCAACACTTCAAGATCAATCCCATTCACTCGGGTGTTGTAGCGGACAGAACACAGGCTACTGTATGCACAGGGCATTTCTCGTTTAAAAAAACATTTCCCCCTGTACTACAAATCACCAAAAACAACAGCTTTAGAATGATGTCATTTGTTAAACTTTCATTTGTAATAATCCTCCAAGGTTTTTCCATGTTTTGTAGCATGCTTGTGTAGCATGCTTGTGTTTGCTACCTCCCAACCCTCATCCGTCTTAGGCCAGAGTGCTGTTTGGAGGCACAGTGAGGAGACCAAATCAGCAGAGACGATGCCCTGATGTTATCACAGCTGTGGGAACTTAACCATTTGGCTGTAGAAGAAAGCTCTGGTTGACAGAGTGAGACAGGTCCTTGGAGGCGCATTAAACACTGAAAGGTCTACCATGTGCATTGTCCTTCACAGTAGTGTGGAGGTCTGACTCATCCAGCTCAATAGAATCCCCCGAAAGGCTCGGGTGATAGAAATTGTGCCCTAAATCGAATCTCGGAGAGGATCTGAAAGAGGCACATAAATATGTTGCACATTTCCATACAGGATTTACATCGTTTTTTTACCCAAAAGGCTCAGACTTTTCTGTTTCCATCTACACGTGTCTCATGGCTCTGGTGGACCCGCTCTAACTTGGGACCAAAGCCAGGCCACCGGTACTTTTAAGCTTTCATTTACCTAACAATGGTTCACTATAAACTTCAACACCTTCTCACAAAGCAACTGTTTTGATGATGCAGAGGTTGTTGATTCTGCTCTTCACAAGTCCCCACTGTCAGCCCTAGATATGGAAACCCAATTTCCCTAGCATAACATTAAAGTGTATAGTGTAACACACGTGTTTATAGTCGAAAAGCAGTTTTCCATTACTGTGGTGTAATTAAACGCCGGTAGAGAGCACCAGTTAGTCATTGGTTAAGGTAAGAGATAATGCTCCAAGGCCAAATCGGAGTGCCTGTTGTCCGGACCTCTGGCAGTCTCTATGGGGGTGCCACAGGGTTCAATTCTCGGGCCGACTCTCTTCTCTGTATACATCAATGATGTCGCTCTTGCTGCTGGTGATTCTCTGATCCACCTCTACGCAGACGACACCATTCTGTATACTTCTGGCCCTTCTTTGGACACTGTGTTAACTAACCTCCAGACGAGCTTCAATGCCATACAACTCTTCTTCCGTGGCCTCCAACTGCTCTTAATTGCAAGTAAAACTAAATGCATGCTCTTCAACCGATCGCTGCCCGCACCTGCCTGCCCGTTCAGCATCACTACTCTGGACGGCTCTGATTTAGAATATGTGGACAACTACAAATACCGAGGTGTCTGGTTACTGTAAACTCTCCTTCCAGACTCACATTAAGCATCTCCAATTCAAAATTAAATCTAGAATCGGCTTCCTATTTCGCAACAAAGCATCCTTCACTCATGCTGCCAAACATACCCTCGTAAAACGGAACATCCTACCGATCCTCGATTACGGCGATGTCATTTACAAAATAGCCTCCAACACTCTACTCAACAAACTGGATGCAGTCTATCACAGTACCATCCATTTTGTCGCCAAGCCCCATATACTACCCACCACTGCGACCTATACGCTCTCGTTGGCTGGCCCTCGCTTCATACTCATCGCCAAACCCACTGGCTCCAGGTCATCTACAAGTTTCTGCTAGGTAAAGCCCCGCCTTATCTCAGCTCATATCTCCCTCACTAACTTTAAGCACCAGCTGTCAGAGCAGCTTACAGATCACTGCACCTGTACATAGCCCATCCAACTACCTCATCCCCACACTGAATTTATTTATTTATCTTGCTCCTTTGCACCCCAGTATCTCTACTTGGAAATTAATATTTTGCAAATCTATCACTCCAGTGTTTAATTGCTATATTGTAATTACTTCGCCACCATGGCCTATTTATTGCCATACCTCCCTTATCTTACCTCATTTGCACACACTGTATATAGACTTTTTCTACTGTATTATTGACTGTATGTTTGTTTGTTTATTCCATGTGTAACTCTGTGTTGTTGTATGTGTCGAACTGCTTTGCTTTATCTAGGCCAGGTCGCATTGCAAATGAGAACTTGTTCTCAACTAGCCTACCTGGTTAAAGAAAGGTGAAATAAATAAAAAATACATTTAAAAAAGGCCATATCTGTGCTACAGGAAAGACTCAGAAGGAAGGACTCCACACATATGATGGAGGGAGGCATGTACAGAAATGATAATGACATGTCTATGACATTATTGATCCTTGATTAATCGTCAATAACACATATATAACGCACCAATGAATATGTCTATTGTAAGTAACCAGCGAAAATATATTCTTATTTCCAGACATTTGCAACTGCATCTGCCAGAAATGACTAAGTAGCCTATGGAAAAAGTAAGCAATAAACAAGACAGTATTTCTCAAGAAAAGTTTGTTAAGAAAATGGATTTAGGCCTTAAAGTTCAAATTGAATAATTTGAGTTTGTAATCTTTCCAACAAATTGTAGTCTATACCCTACAATTATTCTCAGCTGCTCTGTATTGTCTAACTGTCACGGGAGGGTCGTAAAGTTATAAGCGCCGACCATTTGGTTTAATTTACCACAACATTCAGCCGCTCACTATAATAACCTCCCCGACTTTTCTGTACAACTGTTAGGAAGAAATGTATAGGCACTTCACACAAAATAACACATACAATCATCTACAAATAAAAATCTGGAAATGTTACAAAATAAACTTACCATTGCTCTTGTCGTGTCTGATTGTATGAATTCCAAATGGATTACTTTATTCTGCAAAAAGACAAGAATTATTCAGCATACAAAATGATGTTCTCTAGCGCAAAAGTTGCCAAGCCTATAGGATGCATTTCTCTAAATCAGGCTACTTACATCGGTGAATAATTGACTCCTCTGATAGAACAATTAATCCAAAGCGGTTGCAACTTTCTCAGTAGGTCCGATGTCCACTCAACGCCCCTCAGACAGAAGAGTGCATGTGGTTGTAGGGCCGGCTGTGTACTTTGTGAGCGCAGTCTCTTTCCACGCAGCCAGTCAACGGCGCGCATCACAGAATGCGCCAATAGCAACGCGCCTGAAATACGACCCAACACCTAAACACCGCGTCAAAACATCTCCCTCACCTGAGAAGTTCTGCTGTATTATGCGCGGAATTAAAACAATTGCCAGGACTACACTGGTGGGATTTCAGTCATGTGTCAATCATGGACGAGACGATGTTTTTTTATTATTTGTCTCAGACTGGGCAAAGAGACACATAGCCCATCAATCTTCTTTCTGAGCCTGGCACACATCAGCACACTCAGGCGCACACAGACGCACTGCAACCGAAAGACACAATTAGGGACAAGGTTTAGCCTACAACATAGACTAATTATCACAGTTTACCGAACTATATTACCTAACTATATTGTTTGATGTTTTCTCTATTATCATGGGCTGTTAGCCTACGTAGGCCAACAGACAGTTTTGGATTTAGGCTTCTTCACCTATGTGCAACGTTTAGTTCAAAGTTGCCGCAAAACGCGCATGATGCTTTGTTGAAAAAGGTATAGACCTACCTAGTTTATGTAATCAGTTGCATTTCACTATAGAGAAATAATAAGAGAAACCTTTATTTCCAACACAGGGAATAAAGGGCTCTTCTCGTGTGGATGCAGTTAGGCTACATTTGATTTGATGCACATAGAGGCGTGTAGCACCACCTGACGGATTGTTCTGGAACCATGGAACGGCACACAGCTTGAACACTCAAACTACCCCCATCCTATTTTACTCCCTGATTTACCTGAGCACCTGGTACTCTGGGCTGTTGGGAGTCCATTGTCCCAATGCCTACACCATTCGCTGCATTCTTTACTTAATGGACGTTTTACAGTGCAAATACTGGAGCTGGACTGTTACATTGTCCCTAATCAATTTATTGGAATGAGCAAGACTGCACATCACAGTCTGTATAGCCTTAGGCAGATCATTTACATAGCTGGACATTTGAATGTACAAGCCCCCCATCACCCTCCATTGTCTGTTCCTCATGTATATGAATACTCCATGTAATTGGGTGATGAAGCATTGTTGGCACTGTTGATACATTGTCATTTACATTTGTGTACATTAGGTTGGATGTGCCATGTTTACCTTATGGGGATGTTCTACTTACCTTTAAGACCCTATTTAAATGTGATTAGCATTGCTATGCCATGTTCAAAATGGCATTCTTACAGTGGAATCTGTAGATAGGTCAAATTATTCTAGAGACACACCAGGAGAATGGTAAGTGAGGTGATCCAAACTTTATTTAAATGAAACAATAGTAGGACTTTTAAAGCATTTTAAATATTTGCCAAAACACTATCATTGTTCATTTCTTTCTCATCATTGTGATATATTATGTTACCTCTTTATCAGTCGTGTGAATAGTATGGGAGTAGAAATAGCCCTAATTCACACTATGGAGAAAGCAAGTCTCTAGATGTCACAGGTGTAAACATACATCAAGGCACAAACATACTGCAAAAGACATGGGATGAAAACTAAATATGCTAATGTTAGGAACATACGTATTCAATATTGTTTCAAAAAATCTTGCAGGTTTTAATCTTAAAATTGATACTTTTTTCTTTCTTTTTTGTAATTATTTTCGAAGGAATGTTACATTGTGACGATTAAAGAAGTACAGCTATGATCATCTACGGACAGTCATGTGTAATGATAAGTGATATGATACAGCATACAACGTTGGTATGTTATGTAAATATTAGCAAAAACGTGTTCCTCTCAATTCATGTTCTCTCTCCATACTTGTTTCCCTTAAAAAAAGCTTTATGCAATTGAAAGTGTCATAAAATGCCGACATCTGTTAAAGTAAAGTGAATGTAAAGTATGTCAAAGTTGTTTTCTCTATTTTTCTAACATCGGATAATACTTATAAAACAACAAAGAAAGAAGCAAAAAAAGAATACATCTGAGATCAAATTCAGATTTGGCAGAAAAAAACCTATCAAATTAAATATCTAACATACAACGAAAATAAACAAACATACACAAGAGGGAGAGGAGGACATGACAGTTGAGAATAAGTGATCATTGGAATAAATCTGCAAGGCTTTTTCTCCCAACTTCTCAGTTTGTTATGTTTGTTTCCATATAGAAACGCAGAAGTTGTCAGGGCCGGTACAGTCTGTCTGTGACGGTGGTGTGTCTGTCCACTCTATCCCCCAGGCAGCAGACTCAATGTACAAGCACTCCTGGCGAAGAGAGGCATGAAGAGTCAGCTAGCCCAGACATGGCTGAGCAAAGAGTCAGCTAGCCCAGACATGGCTGAGCAAATGTGTATTAAATATGAGATGTGAAGTTTGTGTATGTATGGTAATGAGAAAGGGAAACGTTTTACATGTAAGACATGCAGGGGGTCTGTCTATGATGTACTGCAGAGTCAATTTAACCATCAAAAAACAAATCATACATCATGTACAGTTGAAGTCGGAAGTTTACATACCCCATAGCCAAATACATTTAAACTCAGTTCTTCACAATTCCTGACCCTTAATCCTAGTAAATATTCCCTGTCTTAGGTCAGTTAGGATCAACACTTTATTTGAAGAATGTGAAATGTCAGAATAATAGTAGAGAGAATGATTTATTTCAGCTTTTATTTCTTTCATTACATTCCCAGTGGGTCAGAAGTTTACATACACTCAATTAATATTTGGTAGCATTGCCTTTAAATTGTTTAACTTGGGTCAAACGTTTCAGGTAGCCTTCCACAAGCTTCCCACAATAAGTTGGGTGCATTTTGGCCCATTCCACCTGACAGAGCTGGTGTAACTGAGTCAAGTTTGAAGGCCTCCTTGCTCGCACACGCTTTTTTAGTTCTGTCCACACATTTTCTATAGGATTGAGGTCAGGGCTTTGTGATGGCCACTCCAATACCTTGACTTTGTTGTCCTTTGAGCCATTTTGCCACAACTTTGGAAGTAAGCTTGGGGTCATTGTCCATTTGGAAGACCCATTTGCTACCAAGCTTTAACTTCCTGACTGATGTCTTAAGATATTGCTTCAATATATCCACATAATTTTGCTTCCTCATGATGCCATCTATTTTGTGAAGTGCACCAGTCCCTCCTGCAGCAAAGCACCCCCACAACATGATGCTGCCACCCCCGGGCTTCATGGTTGGGATGGTGTTCTTCGGCTTGCAAGCATCCCCCTTTTTCCTCCAAACAAAACAATGGTCATTATGGCCAAACAGTTCTATTTTTGTTTCATCAGACCAGAGAACATTTCTCCAAAAAGTACGATCTTTGTCCCCATGTGCAGTTGCAAACCGTAGTCTGGCTTTTTTGGGTCTTGGCTGATTTCTTTTGATTTTCCCATGATGTCAAGCAAAGAAGCACTGAGTTTGAAGGTCGGCCTTGAATTACATTCACAGGTACACCTCCAATTGACTCAAATTATGTCAATTAGCCTATCAGAAGCTTCTAAAGCCACGACATAATTTTCTGGAATTGTCCAAGCTGTTTAAAGGCACAGTCAACTTACTGTATGTAAACTTCTGACCCACTGGAATTGTGATACAGTGAATTATAAGTGAAATAATCTGTCTGTAAACAATTGATGGAAATATTACTTGTGTCATGCACAAAGTAGATGTCCTAACCGACTTGCCAAAACTATAGTTTGTTATCAAGAAATTTGTGGAGCGGTTGAAGAACGAGTTTTAATGACTCCAACCTAAGGGTATGTAAACTTCCGACTTCAACTGTATGTTCTCAGTTATGACTTGGGGCCTGTGTTTTGTGCAGTCATGTGACATGCCTGGATTGTAACCTTTATTTAAAGATTTTTCAGCAAACAGTCCAGCACCATCCTTAGAAAGTTGCGTTCATTTTTGGTGTAATGCTAATGTACGGATAAGGCTTAAAATACAGGATAAGATTTTGCTATGACACATGATTGCGCAAAACACAGGGCCCTAGTTATCACCATACTGACTATTTAGTCCATTTTAACATGGTCATCTAGTCCCCAAAAGAGATAATGGGCTATATCATCAGCATTGGATTTGCTGTTTGGTTTTCCCCTAATCTTTGTCCTCACCTTAGCTCCTCTTCTGGCCTGCCTCCCCTGGCCCTGCCTTTAGAAGAGACCACAGTCCTTCAGGTTGTTCTTAATGATGACGTCGGTGACAGCGTCAAAGACAAACTGGACGTTCTTGGTGTCGGTGGCACAGGTGAAGTGGGTGTAGATCTCCTTCGTGTCCTTCTTCTTGTTCAGGTCCTCAAACTTAGTCTGGATGTAACTCGCTGCCTCGTCGTATTTGTTGGCTCCTGAGTAGCAAGGGGTGAACATAGTCAACATAAATGAAGCATTATAGCATGTGATGAGATGCCAGACATTACTGATTGATTCCACGATAAAACAC